>NC_091155.1:46766999-46826870 GCF_040958095.1 Procambarus clarkii
TGTGGTGATCTCACAGATGTTAATGACTACAGACCTATATCAATCCTGCCAAACTTGTCAAAAAATGTTGAAAAACTAATCTATAAACAGCTTTACTCATATCTAGCCAAACTCGATATACTTAGCCCTTGCCAATATGGCTTCAGACCCAAAAAAAGCACTAACGATGCACTTATTAGTATGCTTAACTCGATTCATACAGCTCTTGATAAAAATGAGTTCCCTGTTGGGTTATTTGTGGACCTGCGTAAAGCTTTTGATACTGTCAACCACCATAACCTTCTTAAATTACATCATTATGGAGTCAGAGGACACTCCCTACAATACCTCAAATCCTACCTTACTGACAGGCTCCAATATGTTTCTGTGAATAATACAATTTCTCCCACCCTACCTGTCATGTTCACAGAAAATGGTACCATCCGTTTTCTATGTGCGGCGGCTGAGACGCCAGAGAGAGAAGGTAAACAATAGAGCGTACAGGACGCCCGCCAAGCTTGGTAGCTACTAGTCATGTAATCATATTAAGTATTAAAGTCAGTAACCAAGTCATGACTTTACATCAACCCTACAACCAAGACTTCCTCAGTAACACACAAACACCACATTGGCGACGAGGATGAACTGTGAACGCAGGTATTTGTTCAGTTTCAAACACAAGGGAGAAGCATGCTGCCTGGAGGAGGAAGAGAAGCTGTGAGCGCCATACCCGACGCTGTATGCTAACCGATGCTGTGTGCTAACCAATGCTGTGTGCTAAACGATGCTGTGTGCTAACCAATGCTGTGTGCTACCCAAGCTGTGCTGAAGAAACTGTGTACTGAGGAATCTGCCGACGTTGTGTACGAAACGACGCTTTGATGTGTACAAAACCTGATGTTTTGGTTACGAAACGACGCTTCGTGCTACAAAATTCATCACACTGAACTGACTGCTGTACCGACTGCTGTACCAACTGCTGCACCAACTGCTGTACCAACTGCTGCTGTACCAACTGCTGTGCCAACTGCTGTGCTGCTGCTGTGAGTAGGATCAACACATGTACACAAGGGCTAGGTAAGAAGTCAGTTGCTGCTATATTGTGCACTGTTGTGAACTTTTGCATTAAAATGCTTGTGTGCTTTGCAAAATTAAAGTAATTACAGTGAATTCTTGACTAACATATACAGTGCAGTAAGTGTTTAATATTCTGAGGAACATTTAAGTGATAAGTTACATTTATTCAGTAAAAATGGCAAATATACCTCAGTTTCCTGCATTTGATCCTGACTGTGACCAGACAAACCTGTCACAGAGGTGGGTCAAATGGCTTAAAAAGTTTGAAAATTTGTTGATAGTTTCTGACATCAAAAGTGCTGAAAGAAAGCGTGCCTTTCTACTTCATTATGCAGGTGATAGAGTTTGTGACATCTTTGACACACTGAAAGACACTGGTGGTGCCAAAGATTATGACACTGCCAAAGCCAAACTAACAGAGCATTTCAAACCAAGGCAAATACTGCAATGGAAATTATGCATTTCAGGAGAGCAAAACAACTCTCTAATGAAACTGTGGATCAATACCACACACGTCTGCAGGGTTTAGCAGCCCATTGTGAGTTTGCTGATGTTGACAAAGAAATCAAACAGCAAATAATTGAAACATGCACATCTACACGTCTCCGTCGAAGAGCTCTAGAACTTGTTGATGATGAAAGTTCTCTTACCAAGATACTGGATATTGCTCGTCGAATGGAAGATGCTGCACGTGATGCTCGTGTCATGGAGTGCAGTGCCAATAATGGTTCTGCCACTGTTACTAACAGTGATGAGGTACGTAAGGTTCAGGGAGGACACCGTGATCAAAGAAGATATCATGGCAAACCTAACAGTAAATTGAGCCGAGAACCACATCACAACTGGAGTCAAGGAACAAGACTCAAACAGTCACGACGACCCACATCAGAGGGTGTCAACAATAAATGTTACAATTGTGGAGGAGACTACCCACACCAAGATAATGTTTGTCCTGCTCAAGGTAAGAAGTGCTATGAGTGTGGAAAACTAGGTCATTTTGGTGCTATGTGTCGTTCTGCACTAAAGAAACCACAGTCAATGAATAAAAGCACTGTACGAGGATCAGGTCATAGGGGTCGAGGTGGTAAACACAATATTGCACCTCATATCCAGAATGTTAATAATGTACAAGACAACATTTCATTACAACCAGTCTCAGATGACAGTGAATGTGATTATACTTATGGAGTACAAGCAATCACAGAATGGAATGATCTTCCAAACAACCCAGAGACATGTGTATACATTGCTGGTATTTGTCTCAAGGTTCTCATTGACACTGGAACAAACATTGACACCATTGCTGAGTGCCACTATGAAAAATTTAAAAAACAGTTCCCAAAGCTTGAGAACTATAATGGCAAAGCCACTGCCTATGCTTCAAAGGTAGCCTTGCCAGTGATTGGAACTTTCACTGCAGAGATTAAGTCAAAGAATGCAATGCTCATTACTACATTCCATGTTGTTAGGAATGCAAAGGAGTCTTTACTCAGTTACAAGACTTCAACCAAATTGGGGCTACTTCAGCTTTCTAATGCTGTAGCAGTGGAATCTGCAAACAATGTTGATGGTATTGTTGCTGAATTTTCTGATCGATTTAAATCCATAGGTTGTTATACTGATAACAAAGTACATCTGCATATCAACCCAGATGTAATTCCAGTTGCCCAACCACATCGCCGACAACCATTCCATACTCACAAGAAAGTCAATGCCGAACTGGATAGGCTGATGGAACTAGATATCATTGAACCAATAACAGGCCCAACACCATGGGTAAGCCCAATTGTCACTCCACCAAAGCCGAAGAATCCAGATGAGATACGCATTTGTGTGGACATGCGTGTTCCCAACAAGGCAATAATGCGTGAACGCCATCCTACACCGACTGTAGATGATATGATCTACCGCTTGAATGGTGCAACTATATTCAGCAAGTTAGATTTAAACAAGGGCTATCATCAGCTTGAACTTGATGATGAGAGTCGCTTCATCACAACGTTTACGACACATCGAGGTCTGTATAGGTACAAGCGCCTGAGTTTTGGTATTAACAGTGCTGCCGAGGTATTCCAGCACACCATCAGCCAGGTATTGCAAGATATACCTAATGCTGACAACATGTCTGATGACATCATTGTTTATGGCCGTACCCAAGCTGAACACGACAAAGCTCTTCGTGCAACATTGCGACGCTTACGAGAAAAGAATTTGACGCTAAGCCGAGCAAAGTGTGAGTTCAATCAACATAAAATTGAATTCTTTGGACATGTACTTAGTGACAAAGGTCTGTCTCCAGATCCTAAGAAAGTTGCAGATATCAAGAACGCTGCACCTCCTTCAACGTCCACTGAAGTACATAGTTTTCTGGGAATGGCAAACTACTGTTCTCGCTTCATTCCAGATTTTGCTACCATTACAAAGCCTCTACGTGAGCTCCTGAAGAAAAATGCATCATGGTACTGGAGCGATATCGAGCAAAATGCATTTGATGCTGTGAAAGATGCACTAGTAGAGAATGCGACTGCTGCATACTTTGATCCATCAATGGACACTGAGTTAACGGTGGATGCTAGTCCTGTTGGATTAGGTGCTGTTTTAGCCCAACACAAACCTGGTCAACCAGATTCCAGAGTAGTAATTGCCTACGCCAGCCGTTCTCTCACAGATGTTGAGCAACGATACAGTCAGACAGAGAAGGAAGCTCTTGTATGGGGCTGTGAACACTTCAATGTGTATCTGCTTGGTGCGCCCTTCACCACGATGGTCACTGACCACAAACCGTTGGAGACCATCTTCAATAATCCAAAGTCCAAACCACCAGCTCGCATTGAGAGATGGGCTCTTCGTCTGCAACCATACAACTTTACGGTGAAATACAAGCCGGGTGCAGGCAATCCCGCTGATTACATCAGTCGACATCCTGCAAACAGTTTCACCATCACCAAGCATCAGCAAGTTGCCGAGGAATATGTACACTCTGTAACCTGTGATGCAGTCCCTAAGGCTCTCACTCTTGATGAAATCCGTACTGCAACCCTGGAGGACCCAACTCTGCAAGCAACAGTGGATGCATTGACTAAGAAAAAGTTTCCACGCATCCCACCCTCAGGAGTTGACCAAGATGCATTCAAAGCACTTGAACGCTTCCAGACAGAATTAAGTGTTACGCAACAACTCGACACTGTGCTGCGAGGTACTCGTATCGTGATTCCAGCTGTTCTCCAGCAACGTGCTCTGAAGCTTGCACATCAAGGACACCAAGGTCTTGTTAGGACGAAACAGCTGCTACGAGAAAAGGTGTGGTTTCCTGGCATTGATCGTCAAGCAAAGGATATGCATGATGCCTGTGTCCCTTGCCAAGCTGCAGTGGATACTTCAAGACCAACACCTCTACAACCTTCACCACTACCTGCTGCACCATGGACGGAAGTATCGATGGACTTCTGCGGAGCACTACCAACTGGAGAGTACTTGATGGTAGTCATTGATGATCACTCACGTTATCCAGAAGTAGAAATCATCAATTCCACATCTGCAAAGGCCGTCATCCCGAAACTTGACAAGATCTTTTCAAACTTTGGCATTCCTGAAGTTGTCAAGACGGACAATGGACCGCCATTTAATGGACAAGACTTTGTCAACTTTGCTGAGCATATTGGATTCAAACACCGCCGTGTGATGCCACTACATCCTCAAGCAAATGGAGAAGTTGAGAGATTCATGCAACCTCTCATGAAAGCGGTACGCTGTGCTCATGCCGAAGGACGATCCTGGAAACAAGCTATGTATGCTTTTCTCAGGAACTACCGTGCAACACCGCATGGAACACTGGGCAAGTCACCTGGTGAACTTTTATTTGGACGTCCTATGAGAATCGCACTACCCGTCATGCCAGCCGAGGTAACGGATAAACGTCTCGCTCAGAAGGATGCACTAGCCAAGGGCAAAATGAAAATTGCTCATGATCAACGTGCAAAGGAACAGTTCATAAAGGTTGGTGACACTGTTCTCGTTAAAAAGAAAAAAGAGGGAAAGTTAGATATGCCGTATGATACAAAACCATATAAAGTGATTAGTGTAAAAGGAACTATGGTAACAGCTAGTAATAGAGATCATAGTATAACACGTAAAATGGCTTATTTCAAAGTGATTCCAACTAGTGTAGAAAATGATGAAGTGCAAAGTCGTGCAAAAGAAAAAGAAAAAAAATAGTTATAACCCGACAAACAATTCATCAAGGGATGTTATTGCATTTAAGGACTCTCGTCCTAAACGTCATGTTAAACGCCCTACACGATTTGATGATTAATTGTGTTCCTATGTAATGAAAAGTATTTACTTATTGTGCTAAACTAAATTTAATATTGTTTGAATAATGCAGATATCTCATTCAATATTTTGTAACTTTGTAGTACAGTTTCTTTCATGTTTGTTTAACATTGCATATGTATTTTTAACATTGAAATCCTTTGTGGAAAAGATTAAGTTGTTTAAATTCTTTGTGTGCTTAATTAATGTTAAATGTATGCAGTATCTCTTGATATGGTAATAACTTACTTTGTGTCAATAACTTTGTTTTGTGCTACAAGCATGGTAGACATCCTGTATTCATTCTTTTTAAAGAAACGGAGGGATGTCATGTTCACAGAAAATGGTACCATCCGTTTTCTATGTGCGGCGGCTGAGACGCCAGAGAGAGAAGGTAAACAATAGAGCGTACAGGACGCCCGCCAAGCTTGGTAGCTACTAGTCATGTAATCATATTAAGTATTAAAGTCAGTAACCAAGTCATGACTTTACATCAACCCTACAACCAAGACTTCCTCAGTAACACACAAACACCACACTACCCATCAACATTGGTGTTCCTCAGGGCAGCATACTTGGCCCTCTCCTCTTTCTCATCTACATTAATGACCTTCCAAATGCCTCCCAACACCTCAAACCAATTCTATTTGCTGACGACACAACCTTCATTTACTCCAGTCCTGATCCCCTTGCTCTAAATGCCACAGTAAATACTGAGCTAAAGAAAGTCCATCTGTGGCTAACTGCCAACAAATTCACCCTTAACATTGACAAAACTTTCTATATTCTGTTTGGCAATAAATCCTCTAATCAAATAAATCTCAAAATAAACAATACCCAAATTTGTAACAAATTAGATGGCATACCCCTCCCCTTAAAATAAGAGTCATATCGGAAGAGCAACACTCAAGAGGGCAACCTATACTCTTGCTCCCTCCATTCCTGAAGTGTCACTCCTCCAGTTTGTGACGTGGCTCGTACCACCTTGCCAGTCACTTGCCTCATTATATCTCCACCTCGCATAGGACCGGGTGTGATGGGTGTTGGCTGAACACCTACAAGAAATCCTCTCTCCGTCGCTACGAGTGTACTCCAACGGCTCGTTACCACTGTAAGATTCAGTGCCTGCAGCGCCTCCACCGCGTCGTGCACTCCGAGATAGTCTTGCACTTCCACTGCGTCCTACAGGTACTCCATGTTTCCTCTCATGAGCTCCTCTTTGCCAATTTTCTCTCTTCTCGGTTCCTCTTCTCCCAAAGGTGCGTTGTCTCCCCACAGTGGCACTTGTCACTTGTACTCCATCCAGCAGCTTCCTCTCTTCCACACTAGGCTTTTGCGATGGCCCAATGCCCCTCTGGTTAGGCTGGCGCCTACCCTGGGTGTACCTATTCCCTGCTTTCTTCGCATTGCCTTTCCTATATCATTCGCTCCTTCGTTCCTGACGAACATCTTCACTCCTCCATGAGATTCTCTTCCCCGCAGACGTCTTCTTCGGTTCCTGGTTGGGCTCATCCACCTCCCTGTGGCTCACCTCACCACGGTGGTTCATCTTGCACCTACCATTATTCATCTGGCCGGCAAAGGGTGCACTGCGTCGTGGCTCCTCCACTCTGCCCCTCACTGCCGTTCGCCAGTGAGCTTACTTTATTCACGTGTCTGTGTGGAGGGAGTGCGGTCTGCAGCCTCTTCACCGCCCCAGGCGTTTGTACAGCTGCTCTCGCCACTCCTCCACACGCATCATCAAGCTTAGTCGGAGGTCCCCGTCGGGGTTTTCCACGACCTCACTGCACTCTCGCCCTCGTTGTCGTCGTCTCTGGCGACGTTTCCCCTGGCGAAGTCGGCTTCCTCAGTACCATCTGGATCGACCGATACCTCACCTGGCAGGGTTGTACCGCTACTTGCAACATAGGCACTCCTGGCCCAATCGGGTTGTATCCTGCCTCCTCCGAGGTCATTACCCAGCACCATCTGTACATGCTCTAGGGGTAATTTAGGGGCTACAGCTACTATAGCTTTCTCGACTCCGCAGTCGGATATCAGCTGCACTTCGTGAAGTGGCAACCTGTATTCCTCCCCCACACTGCGTATCCTCACCACTCCCATAGGTGACTCATTAAATTCCTTAGGGAGAATACTCCTGGTTACCATACTTATGTCAGCACCCGTATCTCGAAGAACGGCAACCTCCACTGGGTCTGACTTTCCAAACTTCACGTTGGCCCCGAAAACGAAGGGATGTTCACCCAACTTCATTTCCCAACCATTCACTTTGGGTCCAATATAATATAGGGTGTGAACAAACACTCTCTCCTCTTCCAACATTAGTCCTATATTCCTTTGGTGCTCCTCACACTCGCGGGCATAATGTCCTCTCACACCACAGTTGAAGCATCGGCTGCCTCCCCTGGGCGGCCACTCGCCAGTCCCCCTGGTGGTACCACTTGCAGACGCTCCCTGGGTCCTCCTTGGACTCCCTGTCGTCGTGTCCGGGACTGCAGCACTTGCTCCCGAACTAGGTCCACTGCCCACAGCTTGGGGCTTCCTCCCCGCGTCTCTTGAGCTCTTGAATTGGGTTATCTCATTGGGTACACTACTCTTGGGAGAGTCCCCACCCGTCCTCGCTCCTCCTGAACTCCTAAAGTTCCCTCTCGACCTGGGGTAAGGCGAGTGTCTGGGCGGCCCCTCCCTCCCGAGATGTAGTGCCTCCTCCAGCATGTCGGCTCGGTCCGCCGCAGCCTTCAGGTCCTTAATACCTGCTTCTCTCACCCTAACTCGCAACTCAGGATGGAGCACTGACATAAACCTCTCCATCACTATCAGTCGTTTGATATCATCCGCCGACTCCGCTTCCTCCACCTTTAACCATCGTAGGAATTTCCGTTCCATATCCCTGGCGGTCTCGGCGTAAGACTTCCCCGACGCTCTTGTACACTCTCTGAACCGCTTCCGGTACATCTCCGGAGTCAGCCGGAATGAGTGGAGTACCGCATTCTTAATCGCGTCGTAACTAATATGCTCCTCTAGGTCCAGCATGTTTGTTACGACCCTGGGTTGTCCAGTGGAAACCAGAGGTCAAAATTGAGCTATTAAACTTCCTGGTAGTACAGTTGGGCATCTCGTATAGCAATTGTTTGTATCTTCCCTGCCAGACGTAAGACTATTATTGTTTCTCAAAGAGCATTTAAAGACTGAGCTGGGGGTTGATTATTAAGTAATACATAGGCACCAACTTTGCTTACTAATACTTTCTAATCATTCATAAAGTAACAATACGTTGCATAGGGGAAGATCTTTAATGTGCTTAGCTGCACGATCAATTAGGCTCCTCCCGGCGCCACGACATGAGGGAGGCAGCTGGTGGCTAGCTCGGTTTTCTCTCTGGCTGTGTCGTGCGGATAACACCTACTCTGTGGCTGTATCCCTACTCTCCTCCCTTCTCCTCTTACTTATTTCCCTTACCCTAAGTTCCTGTACCCTTAAGTTAAGTATTATATGGTGTTAAGTGTGCCTACTCTGGTAGTAACGATTGGTGAGACCTGGGGATAGTATTTTGCCAGTGTTTGGATACCCCTAAGTGTTGTGTTTTGTATTAGGGTCCCACGTGGTTTCACTACCCTAAGCTGCATCCAGCTTCAGTGCTTATCCAGTAGTACTTTACCCTAGCTTGTTATTAGTGTAAACCTTGTATCCTGCCTACGTGGACCAAGGCTTTTAACGTAAGATAGTGTGGTAAAGTTATTATTATTATTGTTATTGGTGTGAGTGTATATGGGGGGTTGTTAAGGGGTTAATAAATAAGTACATGAATTACAGAGTATCTCTTCTTCCAAGGTGGGAGCGCAGTGATCAACCCTTAGACTAACATATATGGTCTTGTAGCAAGTTATTACTACTGTGGATAGTTTATTTTGGGGGCCGGGCCTTTTAGCTCTCCCATATTTGATACTCTTGTCTTCTAACTACCTTTACCCCTTAATAGTACCAGTACCCCATAGAAGCCCCACTCATATCAGTTGTAACAAGTGGGGGCCTGTCCGGGAGGAACATTATAAGTGTAAAAAATTAGATTCTTGAGTGCCAAAATTAAATTTTTTTATTTCCGCAGAACGGTTGTGTGCTAGCCTAGGGTCCAGCTCATCTAGCAAAGGACATTCTTGCACTGACTGGACACCCAGCTGGATCCCTTCACGATTAAGGTTAGTGTGGCCTTGTGTTAGGGGCCGTGCAAATTTTTGTTTTTTTTCCAATTTTTATTTTTTAATTTTTTCTTTAGCTGGGAGCTAAAATTATTAGTCATGTCTTCTGAAATGCAGAACCTGGCAAGGGAGCCTTCAGTGGTAGAGATAAAGAAACTTAAAAAGTCTAATTTAGTATTGTTAGGCCAGGAATTTGGCCTAGAATTAAATGTCGCAGATAAAAAGTGGACTTTGGTGAATGAAATATTACAACATTGTATTGATGAACAACTATTGGCAAGTGATACACCTTTATGCCAGCCTAGCCAAGCAGAAAGTGCAACTCATAGGGAAAGTGAATTAGCTTTAGAGTTAGCAAAAATAAAATTAGAGGAGCAAAAACTCAAAACCGAGGAGGCTAGAATTAGAGCGAATGCCACTGGACCTCCACCTGCCGGGGATTCAAACCCCAGGCATTATGAGAAAAAGCATAATTTGCCTGAATTTTCCGAGTCTGACCCTGAAAGGTTTTTCAACCATTTTCAGAGAGTGGCCACGTCCATGAACTGGCCAAAGGAAGAGTGGGTGAAAATCCTACAGGGAAGACTTAGGGGTAAAGCACAAGATATTTTTATAAACATGCCTGACGACGAGCATTTCGAATATGATAAAGTCAGGGAATGTATTTTGCGGGCATCTGAAATTACTCCTGAAGCTCACCGCCAAGTTTATCGTAACCTTAGGCCTACTCACAACCAACCGCTCACTGAATTTGTGAATGACCAAATTCGATTATTTGATAGATGGATTCGCTCGGCGAAAGCCGAAACATACGAGGCTCTCAGGAACTTAATTTTAATGGAGCATTTTATAGATGTTATGCCAGAGAACGTATCACAGTACATTAAAGGAAGGATAGAGTTAAATTCTAAAATAGGGGATTTGGCCAAGTTGGCAGAAAACTACCAATTGGCGGGCAAAAGGCCCAATAAAAATAATTATACCCCACAGAGTAGCAAACCTTATACCCACAGCCAGTCCAGACCAGCTCATTCTAACCCTTTACCTAATGCACCTTCTGTTTCAGACATAACTAACCCTGTTAAAGTGTCTAGCCCAACGGCACCTAAAGGTGAACCGAAGGGTAATTCGGTTAGTAATGTCTCTTCTCCCCGACGTTTTTGTGGTCACTGTAATCGTCCAAATCACACTATTAGCCGTTGTTGGCAACTGCACCCTGAAAAAAGACCCAATGCTCTAGTTGTGACACAGGGCTTGAGGCTTTCAGAAGGGTTAGGGAGTAAGACCTCCAACCCACAGTGGTTGGACTTGCTTACCCCATTCTTATCGAAAGGGAGACTACTTTTGTCTGAGGGTTCTTCCTGGAAGGACGTGGTGATCTTCTGAGACACCGGTGCCATCCAGACTTTAATTTTAGAGAGTGCGTTGCAAGGTGCCAACACTCTCGACACTGGAGAGGTGGTACTGGTCGAGGGTGTCACTAGTGATACTCGGGCAGTACCCCTCCATAAGGTTACCCTGGAATCTGATTTCCACAAGGGTGTTTGTACAGTCGGAGTCACTTCATACCTACCTTTCCCTAATGTTGATGTAATAGTTGGTAATGATTTAGCAGGGGATAAGGTAGGGGACTCCAGACTGCCTATTATGTTGCCTACCCCTAAGGTTTGCCTCGATCCACCCGCCGCAGAGGATAATGTTGTGTACCCTGCGTGCGCGGTGACCAGGTCTATGGGACTTAAATGTAAGGGCAGCCCTGTGCTTGCCAAGGTGGTAAATCCCGAGGTCACGAGGAGCTTTCCGAGTGGTGAAAACCAAGTGGACCTCGCGGACACATTCATGGCCCGACTCGATGACGTGGCCGAGGACATTGTGGAGAGCCTGCCACCGCCACCTACAGAGAGTAGTGGGGAGGTGGAGGAGAACACTGTTGAGCCTCAGCCAATGGCATCTGACCAAGGCCTAGATGCCTCCTTGAGTGAGTTACAGAAAGCTGACCCCACTCTTGCAGATTGTCATGAAACAGCCGTCTCTATGGAGGAAATTGTAGACGCAGCAACTGGGTACTACTACAATGATCGGATTTTGATGAGAAAATGGAGACCACAGAGTGCTCCCTTGTCAAATGAGTGGGAGGTAGTCCACCAGGTTATGTTGCCGACCTGCTATAGAGAAAGAGTTTTGGCAGCTGCTCATGATGATCCTATGGGGGGACATCAAGGTATTAATATTACGTATCACAAAATTTTAAAGTATTTTTTCTGGCCCAAGCTGAAAAGCGATGTGGCAAAATTTTGTAATGCGTGTATTGTTTGTCAACTGGTTGGGAAACCACACCAGACTCCACCTAAAGCTCCTCTAAGGCCTATTGTCGTGCCAGAGGAACCATTTTCTCATGTGGTAATGGACTGTGTTGGACCATTACCTAGAACTAAGTCTGGTAATATTTACCTAATCACGATGATGTGTATCACTACTCGTTACCCAGAGGCTTTTGCTGTAAGGAACATCCGAGCAAAAACTGTTGTTGCTCGTATGTTGCAATTTTTTTCCACTTTTGGACTGCCTCGGGTCGTGCAAACTGACAATGGTACTAATTTTAAGTCTGATGTTTTCGAGCAATTTTGTAAGGAACATGGAATAACTCATAAGGTTTCCAGCCCATACCATCCACAGAGTCAGGGGGTAATTGAACGTTTCCATCTAACTCTGAAGCAGATGTTGAAGACATCGTGCGAGAGTTCCCACACCTGCTGGGATGAGAATTTACCGTATGTTTTGTTTGCGGCTAGAGAGGGATTACAAAGTTCACTGGGCTGTTCTCCTTTTGAGTTAGTCTTTGGCCATAAAGTTCGTGGACCCTTGCAAATGTTACAGGAGAATCTGTTAGGGAACGTAACGTTATCCGAAGGTTCGGCTTTCTTTGCGCAACACCACCAGAGACTCAAGGACTGCAAGGCGTCTGCATTAAAGTATCTTGACAAGGCCCAAGAAAAGATGAAAGAACGTAACGATGCTAAATCTAAGTTACGGGTATTTCAGCCTGGCGACCCTGTCCTGGTATTAAAGCCTCGACTAGGGAACACTATGTCCCACAAGTACGAAGGCCCCTACATTGTGACAGAAAAGACTGGGGACCTCACGTACAAAGTGAGGCACTCTGACAAACGTAACCAGGTAATGCTCATACATGTAAATCGACTGAAGAAGTTCCAGGGCCCCAGGCCCATTGCACTAACCAATGTTTCCATTTCCAGTGAGAGAGGGGATGATTGTTCTGGGGACCCAACTAATCTCATTTTCAATAATTCTAGTTCTGTGAATGCTGTGGAGGAGGGACTGTCCCATTTGCAGATGGCCCAATGTGAAGAGGTGCAGTCGTTGGTTGATGAATTCTCCAGTCTGTTCGGGGAGGTCCCGACCCAGACTGATGCCATTTGCCATGATGTCGAGTTGACGGACTACACTCCCATTCGCCTTCAACCCTATCGGATGAGTCCAGAAAAGAAGGCCATCGTACGGAAGGAGGTCGACTTCTTGCTCCAGCACGGCCTCATCCGGCCGAGCCAGGGCTCTTGGTGCTCGCCCTGCCTTTTGGTCCCCAAACCAGACGGCTCCTGGCGATTATGCACCGACTATCGGCAGCTCAACAAGGTGACCATTGTGGATGCCTATCCGCTGCCCCTCCTCGAGGACTGCATCGACGAGTTGGGAAATGCCAAGTACGTTTCGAAATTCGACCTCTCGAGGGGGTATTATCAAATCCCACTCACTGAACGTGCTAAACAGCTCACTGCGTTCGTGACACCCGAGGGTGTGTTTGAGTATCAAGTGTTACCGTTTGGCTTGCGTAATGCCCCTGCCACGTTCCAGAGACTCATGAACTCTCTACTCGCTAAGGTGCCAAATTGTCGGGCGTATTTAGATGATATCGTGCTGTTTGACAGTAATTGGGCTGACCACATAGCTAGGTTACGCCAGTTGCTTGCCATCTTGAAAAGGGCAAATCTTACCTTAAATGCTAAATAGTGTCATTTTGGCCAAGGCACAGTGACGTACCTCGGTTATGAAGTGGGCCAAGGAAAAGTGTTACCTCGGCAAGATAAAATCAATGCCATTCTGGAGTATCCAGTACTAAAGTCTAAAAAGGACGTTCAAAGATTTATCGGTATGTGTGCGTACTATCGACGTTTTTGTCAGAACTTTTCCAGTGTTGCCACTGCTCTCACAGACTTGTTGCGGAAAGCCGTTAAATTTAAGTGGTCATCGGACTGTGCAGAGGCATTTAAAAATTTGAAATTGATCTTAGCTTCCGCCCCAGTGCTTGCTAGTCCAAGGTTCGACCGACCGTTTAAAATTCATGTTGACGCGTCTGACTCGGGTGCTGGTGCAGTGTTGTTGCAAACTGGGGATGATCAGGTGGAACACCCAGTATATTATTACTCTGTGAAATTCGACAAGGCGCAACGCAATTATTCAGGGGTAGAAAAAGAGGCGTTGGCGCTAGTGTTAACATGTAAAAAGTTCGAAGTTTACCTCACAGGTAATATAGTGGAAGTGTACACAGACCATAACCCACTAGTCTTCCTGACTCAGATGAAGGGTAAGAATAAACGCATCCTCAGGTGGGCGTTGTACCAACAGGACTTCAATCTTTCCATTACCCACCTACCGGGCAGACTCAACGTGATAGCCGACGCTCTGTCCCGGTTGCCTGAATAACATTCATCTGAGCCACAGAAAGCCATTTACCAACCGTCATGCTTTAGTTAATTTTTTTTAGGTTCTCCTGTGACATTAAATATTCCGTGTCCAATTTATTTACTTCCCTGTTCTTTTAATTTGTTTTGTGTATGTTTTTTTTTTTTTTTCTTTCAGAGAACTCCTTTGTATTTTTTTTGCAGAGAAATTGCTTTTGATTGATTTTTTGTTTTTGTCATATGTTTTTCTTTTTGTTCTCTGTATACTCTTACAAAAAATATACTATTCAGTAGTCACATTTTTTTTTCTCTGAAGGGGGGAGGAGTGTTACGACCCTGGGTTCTCCAGTGGAAACCAGAGGTCAAAATTGAGCAATTAAACTTCCTGGTAGTACAGTTGGGCATCTCGTATAGCAATTGTTTGTATCTTCCCTGCCAGACGTAAGACTATTATTGTTTCTCAAAGAGCATTTAAAGACTGAGCTGGGGGTTGATTATTAAATAATACATAGGCACCAACTTTGCTTACTAATACTTTCTAATCATTCATAAAGTAACAATACGTTGCATAGGGGAAGATCTTTAATGTGCTTAGCTGCACGATCAATTAGGCTCCTCCCGGCACCACGACATGAGGGAGGCAGCTGGTGGCTAGCTCGGTCTTCTCTCTGGCTGTGTCGTGCGGATAACACCTACTCTGTGGCTGTATCCCTACTCTCCTCCCTTCTCCTCTTACTTATTTCCCTTACCCTAAGTTCCTGTACCCTTAAGTTAAGTATTATATAGTGTTAAGTGTGCCTACTCTGGTAGTAACGATTGGTGAGACCTGGGGATAGTATTTTGCCAGTGTTTGGGTACCCCTAAGTGTTGTGTTTTGTATTAGGGTCCCACGTGGTTTCACTACCCTAAGCTGCATCCAGCTTCAGTGCTTATCCAGTAGTACTTTACCCTAGCTTGTTATTAGTGTAAACCTTGTATCCTGCCTACGTGGACCAAGGCTTTTAACGTAAGATAGTGTGGTAAATTTATTATTATTATTGTTATTGGTGTGAGTGTATATGGGGGGTTGTTAAGGGGTTAATAAATAAGTACATGAATTACAGAGTATCTCTTCTTCCAAGGTGGGAGCGCAGTGATCAACCCTTAGACTAACATATATGGTCTTGTAGCAAGTTATTACTACTGTGGATAGTTTATTTTGGGGGCCGGGCCTTTTAGCTCTCCCGTATTTGATACTCTTGTCTTCTAACTACCTTTACCCCTTAATAGTACCAGTACCCCATAGAAGCCCCACTCATATCAGTTGTAACAATGTTGTAGGCTTCCCGGGCCTCACCAGTCAACCTGCCCTGGACCAGAGCAGCCCAATCATCTTCCGGCCACTCCTTCAGAGTTGCTATCCGTTCAAAGTGTTCGAAGAACGCCTCAGCTTCTTGTGGTTCGAATGTAGGTAAGTCACGTTCCCTTACCTTGAGGTCATCCCGCCGTGCAGGTAGTGAGGGCAGACCACGTTCAACGCGACGCAATTCGACTTCTTTCTTTGCCTTTATCTCCTCCAGTCGCAGTTGTTTCTCTCCTTCTACTCACTGCAGCCGAGCTTCTCGCTCCTCTCGCTGCAGCTCAGCTGCACGTTCCTCTTGCTGCAGCTGTGCTTCTCGCTCACGCTACTCTCGCTGCAGCCGTGCTTCTCGCTCACGCTCCTCTCGCTGCAGCCGTGCTTCTCGCTCACGCTCCTCTCGCTGCAGCTCAGCTGCACGTTCCTCTCGCTGCAGCTGTGCTTCTCGCTCACGCTCCTCTCGCTGCAGCTCAGCTGCACGTTCCTCTCGCTGCAGCTGCAGCCGTGCTTCTCTCTCCTCTCGTCGCAGCTGGGCTTCCAGTTGCATCTTCATTATTTCTAGTTGCAGGCTCCTCTTACTACAGCTGGACCTTCCACTGCTCCCATCTTCACTGTGAATTCCCTCCACACTGGTAGGCGCTTGGGGTGGCTCGATAGGGTAGTTAGAAGACAGAGTTATCAAATATGGGAGAGCTAAAAGGCCCGGCTCCCAAAATAAACTATCCACAGTAATAATAACTTGCTACTAGACCATATATGTCAGTCTAAGGGTTGATCAATACACTCCCACATAGGAAGAAGGGATACTCTGTTCTAAGGTACTTATTTATTAACCCCTTAACAACCCCCCATACACACTCACACCAATAACAATAATAATAATTACTTTACCACCCTATCTTACATTAAAGCCTTGGTCCACATAGGCAGGATACAAGGTTTACCACTGAACACAAGCTAGGGTAAAGTTCTACTGGATAAGCACTGAAGCTGGATGCAGCTTAGGGTAATGAAACCATGTGGGACCCTAATACAAAACACAACACTTAGGGGGTACCCAAAACACTGGCAAATACTACCCCCAGGTCTCACCAATATTTACTACCAGAGTAGGTACACTTAAAAACGCCCCGTACTTAACTTAATGGTACAGGAACTTCAGGTAAGGGAAATAAGTAAGAGGAGAAGGGAGGAGAGTAGGGGTGCAGCCACAGAGTAGGTCTCGTCCCCACGAACGCCAGCCAGAAGAAGAACGCTCCTAGCGACCAGCTAGGCCTCCCGCATGTCGTGGTGCCGGAAGGAGCCTAATTGATCGTGCAGCTAAGCACATTAAAGATCTTCCCCTATGCAACGTAGTTACTTTACAAATGATTAAAGTATTAGTCAACATAGCTGGTGCCTATGTTATTATTTAATAATCAACCCCCAGCTCAATCTTTAAATGCTCTTTGAGAAACAAGAATAGTCTTGCGTCTGGCAGGAAGATACAAACAATGACGCATAGGGTTGCGTTCAGCTATACTATAGGAAAGTTTAATAACTCAATTTTGACCTCTGGTTTCCACTGAAGAACCCAGGGTCGTAACACTCCTCCCCCCTTCAGAGAAAAAAAAAATGTGACTACTAGAATAGTAGTCATATTTTTTTGTAAGAGTATACAGAGAATAAAAAGAAAAAATATATGACAAAAAAAAAAATCAATCAAAAACAACAATTTCTCTACAAGGAAAATACAAAGAAGTTCTCTGGAAAAAAAAACATACACTAAAAAAAACAGGGAAGTAAATAATTTGGACACGGAAAATTTAATGTCACAGGAGAACCTAAAAAAAAATAACTAACGCATGACCGTTGGTATATGGCTTCCTGTGGCCCAGATGAATGTTATTCAGGCAACCGGGACAGAGCGTCGGCTATCACATTGAGCCTGCCCGGTACGTGGGTAATGGAAAGATTGAAGTCCTGTAGGTGCAATGCCCACCTGAGGATGCGTTTATTCTTCCCCTTCATCTGAGCCAGGAAAACTAGTGGGTTATGGTCCGTGTACACTTCCACTATATTACCTGTGAGGTAAACTTCAAACTTTTTACATGTTAACACTAGCGCCAACGCCTCTTTTTCTACCACTGAATAATTGCGTTGCGCCTTGTCAAATTTCACAGAGTAATAATATACTGGGTGTTCCACTTGATCATCTCCAGTTTGCAACAACACTGCACCTGCACCCGAGTCAGACGCGTCAACATGAATTTTAAACGGTCGGTCGAACACTGGACTAGCAAGCACTGGGGCGGAAGCTAAGATCAATTTCAAATTTTTAAATGCCTCTAGACAGTCTGATGACCACTTAAATTTAACAGCCTTCCGCAACAAGTCTGTGAGAGGAGTGGCAACACTAGAAAAGTTCTGACAAAATCGTCGATAGTACGCACACATACCGATAAATCGTTGAATGTACTTTTTAGACCGGAGCACTGGATACTCCAGAATGGCACTGATTTTATCTTGCCAAGGTAACACTTTTCCTTGGCCCACTTCATAACCGAGGTACATCACTGTGCCTTGGCCAAAATGACACTTTTTTGCATTTAAGGTAAGATTTGCATTTTTCAAAACTGTAAACAACTGTTGTAACCTAACTATGTGGTCAGCCCAATTACTATCAAAGAGCACAATATCATCTAAATACGCCCGATAATTTGGCACATTAGCGAGCAAAGAGTTCATTAGCCTCTGGAACGTGGCAGGGGCATTACGCAAGCCGAACGGTAACACTTGATACTCAAAAACACCCTCGGGTGTCACAAACGCAATTAGTTGTTTAGCACGTTCAGTGAGTGGGATTTGATAGTACCCTCTTGAGAGATTGAATTTCGAGACATACGTGGCGTTCCCGATTTCGTCGATGAAGTCCTCGAGACGGGGCAATGGATAGGCATCCACAATGGTCACCTTGTTGAGCTGCCGGTTGTCGGGGCATAATCGCCAGGAGCCGTCTGGTTTGGGGACCAAAAGGCAAGGCGAGCACCAAGAGCCCTGGCTCGGCCGGATGAGGCCGTGCTGAAGCAAGAAGTCGACCTCCTTCCATACGATGGCCTTCTTTTCTGGACTCATCCGATAGGGTTGAAGGCGAATAGGGGTGTAGTCCGTTGACATCATGGCAAATGGCATCAGTCTGGGTTGGGACCTCCCCGAACAGACTGGAGAATTCATCAAGCAACGACTGCACCTCTTCATGCTGGGCCATCTGGAAATGGGACAGTCCCTCCTCCACAGTATTCACAGAACTAGAATTATTGAGAATGAGATTAGATGGGTCCCCAGAACAATCATCCCCTCTCTCACTGGAAATGGAAACATTGGTTAGTGCAATGGGCCTGGGGCCCTGGAACTTCTTCAGCTGATTTATGTGTACAGGCATTACCTGGTTACGCTTGTCAGAGTGTCTAACTTTGTACGTGAAGTCCCCGGTCTTTTCTGTCACAATGTAGGGGCCTTCGTACTTGTGGGACATAGTGTTCCATAGTCGAGGCTTTAATACCAGGACAGGGTCGCCAGGCTGAAATACCCTCCACTTAGCCTTAGCATCTTTTCGTTCTTTCATCTTTTCTTGGGCCTTCCCAAGATACTTTAGTGCAGCCGCCTTGCAGTCCTTGAGTTTCTGGTGGTGTTGCGCAAAGAAAGCCGAACCTTCGGTTAACGTTACGTTTCCTAACAGATTCTCCTGTAACATTTGCAAGGGGCCACGAACTTTATGGCCAAAGACTAACTCAAAAGGAGAACAACCCAGTGAACTTTGTAACCCCTCCCTAGCAGCAAACAAAACATACGGCAAGTTCTCATCCCAGAAAGTATGGGAACTCTCGCACGATGTCTTCAACATCTGCTTCAGAGTTAGATGGAAACGTTCAATTACCACCTGACTCTGTGGATGGTATGGGCTGGAAACCTTATGAGTTATTCCATGGTCCTTACAAAATTGTTCAAACATATCAGACTTAAAGTTAGTACCATTCTTAGTTTGCACGACCCGAGGCAGTCCAAAAGTGGAAAAAAATTGTAATATATGAGCAACAACAGTCTTTGCTCGGATGTTCCTTACAGCAAAAGCCTCTGGGTAACGAGTCGTGATACACATCATCGTGATTAGGTAAATATTACCAGACTTAGTTCTAGGTAATGGACCAACATAGTCCATTACCACATGAGAAAATGGTTCTCCGGCACGACAATAGTCCTTAGAGGAGCTTTAGGTGGAGTCTAGTTTGGTTTCCCAACCAGTTGACAAACAATACACGCATTGCAAAATTTTGCCACATCGCTTTTCAGCTTGGGCCAAAAGAAATACTTGCAGATTTTGTGATACGTAATATTAATACCTTGATGTCCCCCCATAGGATCATCATGAGCAGCTGCCAAAATTCTTTCTCTATAGCAGGTCGGCAACATAACCTGGTGGACTACCTCCCACTCATTTGACAAGGGAGCACTCTGTGGACTCCATTTTCTCATCTAAATCCGATCATTGTAGTAGTACCCAGTTGCCGCGTCTACAATTTCCTCCATAGAGACAGCTGTCTCATGACAATTTGCAAGACTGAAGTCAGCTTTCTGCAACTCATTCAAGGAGGCATCTAGGCCTTGGTCAGATATCATTGGCCGAGGCTCAACAGTGTTCTCCTCCACCTCCTCACTACTCTCGGTAGGTGGCGGTGGCAGGCTCTCCACAATGTCCTCGGCCACGTCATCGAGTCGGGCCATGAATGTGTCCGCGAGGTCCACTTGGTTTTCACCACTCGGAAAGTTCCTTGTGTCCTCGGGATTTACCACCTTGGCAAGCACAGGGCTGCCCTTACATTTAAGTCCCATAGACCTGGTCACCACGCACGCAGGGTTACACAACATTATCCTCTGCGGCGGGTGGATCGAGGCAAACCTTAGGGGTAGGCAACATAATAGGCAGTCTGGAGTCCCCTACCTTATTCCCTGCTAAATCATTACCAACTATTACATCAACATTAGGGAAAGGTAGGTATGAAATGACTCCGACTGTACAAACTCCCTTGTGGAAATCAGATTCCAGGGTAACCTTATGGAGGGGTACTGCTCGAGTATCACTAGTGACACCCTCGACCAGTACCACCTCTCCAGTGTCGAGAGTGTTGGCACCTTGCAACGCACTCTCTAAAATTAAAGTCTGGATGGCACCGGTGTCTCGGAAGATCACCACGTCCTTCCAGGAAGAACCCTCAGACAAAAGTAGTCTCCCTTTCGATAAGAATGGGGTAAGCAAGTCCAACCACTGAGGGTTGGAGGTCTTACTCCCTAACCCTTCCGAAGGCCTCAAGCCCTGTGTCACAACTAGAGCATTGGGTCTTTTTTCCGGGTACAGTTGCCAACAATGGCTAATAGTGTGGTTTGGATGTTTACAGTGACCACAAAAACGTCAGGGAGAAGAGACATTACTAACAGAATTTCCCTTCGGTTCACCCTTAGGTGACGTGGGGCAAGACACTTTAACAGGGTTAGTTATGTCTGAAACAGAAGGTGCATTAGTTAAAGGTTTAGAATGAGCTGGTCTGGACTGGCTGTGGGTATAAGTTTTGTTACTCTGTGGGGTACAATTATTTTTATTGGGCCTTTTGCCCGCCAATTGGTAGTTTTCTGCCAACTTGGCCAAATCCCCTATTTTAGAATTTACCTCTACCCTTCCTCTAACATATTGAGCTACAATGTCTGGCATACTATCTATAAACTGTTCGATTAACATTGTATTCTTGAGTGCCTCGTATGTTTTGGCTTTAGCCGAGCGAATCCATTTATCAAACAATCTTATTTGATCATTAGCAAATTCAGTGAGCGGTTGGTTGTGGGTATGCCTAAGATTGCAATAAGCTTGACGGTGAGCTTCAGGCGTTTTTTCATATGCCCGCAAAATACATTCCCTGACTTTATCATATTCAAAACACTCGTCGTCAGGCATGTTTATAAACATATCTTGTGCTCTACCCCTAAGTCTTCCCTGTAGGATTTTCACCCACTCTTCCTTTGGCCAGTTCATGGACATGGCCAATCTCTGAAAATGGTTGAAAAATCTTTCAGGGTCCGACTCGGAAAATTCAGGCAAATTATGCTTTTTCTCATAATGCCTGGGGTTGAATCCCCGGCAGGTGGAGGTCCAGTGGCATTCGCTCTAATTCTAGCCTCCTCGGTTTTGAGTCTTTGCTCCTCTAATTTTATTTTTGCTAACTCTAGAGCTAATTCTCTATCCCTATGAGTTGCACTTTCTGCTTGGCTAGGCTGGCATAAAGGGGTATCACTTGCCAATAGTTCTTCATCAATACAAAGCTGTAATATTTCATTCACCAAAGTCCACTTTTTATCCACGTCATTTAATTCTAGGCCAAATTCCTGGCCTAACAATACTAAATTAGACTTGGTAAGTTTCTTTGTCTCTACTGCTGAAGGCTCCCTTGCCAGTCTCTGCATTTCAGACGACATCACTAATAATTTTAGCTCCCAGCCAAAGAAAAAATTAAAAAATAAAAATTGGAAAAAAACAAAAATTTGCACGGCCCCTAACACAAGGCCACACTAACCTTAATCGTGAAGGGATCCAGCTGGGTGTCCAGTCAGTGCAAGAATGTCCTTTGCTAGAAGAGCTGGACCCTAGGCTAGCACACAACCGTTCTGCGGAAAACAAAAAATTCTAGTTTTGGCACTCAAAAATTAAATTTTTTCAATTTAATGTTCCTCCCGGACTGGCCAACCACTTGTTATAACAATAAATGGTGGGCTTGCTATGGGGAAACTGATTCTATTAAGGGGTAAGGGTAGTTAGAAGACAAAGTTATCAAATATGGGAGAGCTAAAAGGCCCGGCCCCCAAAATAAACTATCCACAGTAAAAATAACTTGCTACTAGACCATATATGTCAGTCTAAGGGTTGATATCAATGCACTCCCACACAGGAAGAAGGGATACTCTGTTCTAAGGTACTTATTTATTAACTCCTTAAGGGGGCATATTGGTATAAATTAAAAGTTGTTCAATTTGCTTATAATTTTTTTTATGAAATGGTTATAGAAAGGGCTGCAACTGGTCCAAGTTTCACCATCACACCCTAAACAGAAAAGGAGAAAAAAAATACACAACGTATTATGCAACGAATGTTCAACATTCTCAAATAATCTCAGGGAACACATGTGTCAACTAAAATGTCTACTATGTGCTGTAGAAGCACAAACTCTTGTAATAATTGTAATATGTATGTGCAATATATTTATATGTAATTTTTTTTTTCTTTCTTTTTTTTTTTTTGGCCAATTTTTTTTCTCGTTTGTTATCAAGGGATTTGCATGAAACTTGCACACCTTGCTCAATGGATGCCTATCTGCAAGGGTGCCAATTATGAACGAAATCTGTCTAAGTCAAGCTCAGCTACAGGTGGCCGAACTTGGATCTTTATTTTACTCTGGAAAGTAATTTACACCTTCAAAGTACTTCAGAGCTTTCATTTATTAATCAATTTACATGCAAATTACACCTTATATGTAGAGTTTGTGCATTTTAGTCCAAAGACATTTGTTGATTTTATAAAAAATTTTAAACATCATATATTGCATATTTTTGGAAGGGTAACTTTGAATAATTATATTATTGCACTAAACACATTTTTGATAAAACTGATCACTACAATCCTTTATTATGTGCTACATTTAATATCTGAGTGTTATAGAAATGATTGTAGTTGACACATGTGTTCCCTGAAACTATTTGAAAATGTTGAAAATTCGTTGCATAATACGTTGTGTATTTTTTTTCTCCTTTTCTGTTTAGGGTGTGATGCTGAAACTTGGACCAGTTGCAGCCCTTTCTATAACCATTTCATAAATAAATTTATAAACAAATTGAACAATTTTTACGAAACCAGTAATAAGCCCCCTTAACAACCCCCCCCCCCATACACACTCACACCAATAACAATAATAATAATTACTTTACCACCCTATCTTACATTAAAGCCTTGGTCCACGTAGGCAGGATACAAGGTTTACCACTGAACACAAGCTAGGGTAAAGTTCTACTGGATAAGCACTGAAGCTGGATGCAGCTTAGGGTAATGAAACCACGTGGGACCCTAATACAAAACACAACACTTAGGGGGTACCCAAAACACTGGCAAATACTACCCCCAGGTCTCACCAATATTTACTACCAGAGTAGGTACACTTAAAAACGCCCCGTACTTAACTTAATGGTACAGGAACTTCAGGTAAGGGAAATAAGTAAGAGGTGAAGGGAGGAGAGTAGGGGTGCAGCCACAGAGTAGGTCTCGTCCCCACGAACGCCAGCCAGAAGAAGAACGCTCCTAGCGACCAGCTAGGCCTCCCGCATGTCGTGGTGCCGGAAGGAGCCTAATTGATCGTGCAGCTAAGCACATTAAAGATCTTCCCCTATGCAATGTAGTTACTTTACAAATGATTAAAGTATTAGTCAACATAGTTGGTGCCTATGTTAATATTTAATAATCAACCCACAGCTCAATCTTTAAATGCTCTTTGAGAAACAAGAATAGTCTTACGTCTGGCAGGGAAGATACAAACAATGACGCATAGGGTTGCGTTCAGCTATACTATAGGAAAGTTTAATAACTCAATTTTGACCTCTGGTTTCCACTGAAGAACCCAGGGTCGTAACACACGAGAAAGAACAGAGAAAGAGAGAGAAGAGAGATAAGAGAGATAAGAGAGAGATAAGAGAGAGAGAGAGAGAGCGAGAGAGAGAGAGAGAGAGAGAGAGAGAGAGAGAGAGAGAGAGAGAGAGAGAGAGAGAGAGAAAGAGAGAATGAGCTAAAATGTATAAATATACACTAAGGGCAGGCAGCAGTAGTGTAAAAGAAGACACATGGGGAATAAATTTTTCAGAAACGGTTGGGCACTTCTATACTGACTCGACCCCGTCGGGCCAGATCGTAAAAAGACTTTTCAAGTGGTTGGGTCAGGACGCTCTCGGCGCGCACCTGGCTGGCTGGCTGGGTGGGGGTTGTTGTCCGTTCCCCCCAGGGGTCCCCTGGGGCCCCCACCCATGGTGTACCTGAGGAACTGGTGCCCTATCCTAACCTGTTTTTTTTCACTTTTTGTCGCTTGCTTTTAAGATGAGTCTAAGGCATCAAGAAGGGGGTCCCTACTTTTTAAAGGTACAGAGGATGAATGTTCAATAGATGAAAACCAAAAAAATACACTGGTGAAAGGCATATAAACGTTTTTGGAGTATTTAATAGCTTGAGCAAAAATCTTGATTTGGGCCGGGGTGTAACCATAGTACTACTGTATCAATTTGGGGGTCCCTACTTATGAATGGATCAGAGGGTGAATGTTCAATAGATTCAAACCAAGAAACACAGTTGAAAGCGAGTATAGAAGTTTTTGGAGTACTTTAATGAGGCTATGACTGAATAGTACAGGGAGCCCTTGGCACAGCTCCATTTTCTGTAATGGTCAGAGGTGAGTGGTGAGAACGGGGCGCGATTTTTTGACCAATCAGGAGCCGAGTAGAAAAATTCTCTTTCCGTCCCGGATTCCGTCCATAAGTATTTATGCAATATTTATTATAAACAATCATAATATGCAGTGGCATATTATTTTTATAGAGAGGCTTTATAAGGTAAATATAATAGCAATGCGAAACTCTTTCTATCTGACATATTATTTTAAATAAATACAGTTGGGCGAAAATCATGTCTATTGCCCGCGTGAGTGACTGGGGGTGGGCTCTTGCAAGGCTTTGGGATTTGTTGGAGGGCAGTGCAGAGTTCTGGGGGGCCTTGAGATGGGGATATTAGATTGACTTAAAACTTAATGCTAGTTATTTAGTCAAGAATTGAATGGAATGGAACTATCAGGAGAAAGCGCCAAGCCATTATGACCATGTAGCACTTGGAAGGAGTCAGGATAAGGATTTGGGAATAGGATGGGAGGAAGGAATGGTGGCCCAACCACTTGGATCGTCGGGGGATTCAACGCCGACCTGAATGAAGTAAGGCCGTCGCTCTACCGTCCAGCCCAAGTGGTTGGACTATTTATTCTAGAGTTGTTGTTGTTTTTATATATATTGAAGCAGATATTTTTCTCCCTGATTCTATGTATGACTAACGACCCAGTGCAGGTTTTGGAAGGCTTTGGCAATTAAAGTACCGTAAGATTGTGAGTGTTCAAGTCTAAAGGGGGACTAAGCATTTTGTGTGAATGTGCAAAGCCCGTGTTTATTTGTGGAAGTTAAAACTTGAGTTTTTGTTTGTGTATAAGAGTTTAGCAAGTGTGTTTTGTTTAAGTATGTGCGAATTAGTAGCCTTGGTGAGGGCAGGAGGCCAGTAGCTTGTCAGTGATCTCTCTCTCTCTCTATTTTTGCCCTGATGTGTTTAAGTAAGATTGTGCAACTGTTTTAAGTTTAGGGGGGACTAAGTATTTTGCGAATGTGAAAGCCCTGGGTTTATTTGTGTAAGTTAAACCCCCCCCCCCCAAAAATGAGTTTGTTTTTGCGAGCGAGTTTGTTTAAGCATGTGCTATCATTAAAAACTTCCAAAGTAAATGACAGTAATGCCAAAATGAATTCATCTTTTCACTTTTTGAAACTTGGAGGTCTATCATTTTCTAAAACCCTTTGCGCTTGATATACCACCACTGACATAAAAAATATAACTGATGGATTCGACTTTTAAATTTTTAAGCATGATAGCAAAAAAGTATTGCATGGCAACAGAAGTCACTTACATGAATTATTGGGGCCTCCCACCACAATAGCTATGAGATACTATGGTGTTAAAAAAATACAATTTAATACGGAATATGAACAGATTCCTAATATATATCAAATTGCTTAAACCACTCAACTACTTTCCTTCATGGTATATTTACGAGTGTCAAGTTAATGTTTGGAGTGTCAAACCCAACACAATATATGGCTGAGGCCTCACTATTTAGTATTCTTTTTGTATTCTATGAAATATCGCAGCAAATGTAAATCTTTTTATTGTTTATTACAAAAGATATATATACATTTGATGCTATTTTTCATATTAAAATCTAATTTGAGGCCCGACAAATATATCTATAAAATCTATAAAAAGGTTAGAACCATACAAATGCAAGCATGTCTTTTTCACCAGTAATCAACTGAATGCCACAGAAAATGGTATCTTTACTTTAGCTACAGAAAACGGAGCAAAGCCAAGGGGGGATGACTGGAATAAACAGTTTCCAACCTGACTCTTCTCGCACATAAACATGTCTTTCCTTGACTTCATTTCAAATTATATAGAGTACTGAAAGCTCATTTTCCATAGCAAATATACTAAGGAACTCATTTTACGACTAGAACGCAAACTAGGACCCCTCATTCAGATTAAAAACACGAGAATTATTGACTGAACATTTACCCACTATCAAGCACACAGGACTCTTTAAAGCTATCTTAACTTCTTTAAAACCCTAATATGACCCATCTCACATGCAGATCCTGTTCTATGATTCGCCCTTCATGTCAATGTACCCCACAGTATCATGCAAATTCAAGATAAGGCTTACTACGCCTAAATATCCAACTTGGTCTTTGTAAGGAATCTTGACCCCCCTTGTATATGATTGACCCCACTGGGGTAATCATAGGTAGGGGGTCCCTATTGCCGACGTCATGTCACGTGACACCCCCACGATAAATAAGGACAATTTCACCTGATTGGCCCATGACCCCGGGACGGAAAGATAATTTTTCTACTCGGCTCCTGATTGGTAAAAAAATCGCGCCCCGTTCTCACCGCTCACCTCTGACCATTACAGAAAATGGAGCTGTGCCAAGGGCTCCCTGTAGTATTCAGTCATAGCCTCATTAAAGTACTCCAAAAACTTCTATATTCGCTTTCAACTCTGTTTCTTGGTTTGAATCTATTGAACATTCACCCTCTGATCCATTCATAAGTAGGGACCCCCAAATTGATACCGTAGTACTCTGGTTACACCCCCGGCCCAAATCGTGATTTTTGCTCATGCTATTAAATACTCCAAAAATGTTTATATGCCTTTCACCAGTGTATTTTTTGGTTTTCATCTATTGAACATTCATCCTCTGTACCTTTAAAAAGTAGGGACCCCCTTCTTGATGCCTTAGACTCATCTTAAAAGCAAGCGACAAAAAGTGAAAAAAACAGGTTAGGATAGGGCACCAGTTCCTCAGGTACACCATGGATGGGGGCCCTGGGGACCCCTGGGGGGAACGGACAACCACCCCCACCCAGCCAGCCAGCCAGGTGCGTGCCGAGAGCGTCCTGACCCGACCACTTGAAAAGTTTTTTTACGATCTGGCCCGACGGGGTCGAGTCGGCATGGAAGTGCCCAACCGTTTCTGAAAAATTTATTCCCCATGTGTCTCCTTTTACACTACTGGCAGCTTGTGCATGTCTATTCGTTAGACGTATATCGAGGTCCACCTCCAAGGTCGACCTACTGACCTTCTCCACATTCACCTGGGCACTAGGAGTCTCGAACCACCAACCCCAGGAGCAGGAGACAGTAGCTCTATTAACTGCTTTACCTACAGCTTAAAGAAGGATTACAGAAACAAGAAATCGCAGTGGTTAACTGCTTCTGGAATCCTTCCTCGAATGTAAATGTTGCTGGTTCTTTGAGTATGTAAGTGAACAATAAAGAACTAAAGATAAAAATTAAATGTGTGGTATAAAACATGTGTATGTGACGTATATTCATATAAGCACTGCAGATGTTGCGGTGTTCAGAGTGGGGACAGTGTTCCCACGGACCCCTGCCCACAGTTCCTAGAAACCAGGACAATTCAGCATTCATGTGTCCATTTTGAACAAATCATTTACAAATTTCTTGAACGTTTGTTAAAGAATTGTCTTTGAATTTACGTATCTTTTCGCACTCCATCACATAGTGACGGAGAGTGTGCAGATAATTTTGTTGACAGTTTACATTTGGTCAGGTTTACATTAAGATTGCTGCAAATGTTGAATTTTTGGAGGACAAGACGACTGCAGAAATCCTTAAAATTTGTGGAGGAATAACGATCAACTGCCGTATGCCAGTTAAATGTTAAAGGAGATGGCAATTGTTTATTCAATGCCATCTCACTTGTTGTGTGTGGGGACGAGACGAGATCAGGAGAAATTAGAGCAAGAACAACTATTGACATAATAGACCAATGGGACTGGAATATAGCACAGCATGATAACAAGGATTTAAACCTAGTATCTCCCGATTTCAGGCAAGTTTGTCTCCATTGTGCCTTGCCTGGAAAAGATTCATCAGTTATGACAATGTATGTAGCAAGTTCTGTTGTAAACAGAGAAATAATATCTGTATATCCGTCTGTCAACGGCTTCCTTGACAGATGTATGCCTATTCTCAATACAAAATTTATGCCTCGGTGTGAAGTGAAGCAGGCTCCCATTTATATTATGTGGAGCGGCAATCTCAAGTAAGGGGATAAAACAATGGACACCTAACCATTTTGTTCCATTAATGTCCTTGCCTCCACTGGGTCACATATCCATAGACAGTATCCAAAGCACTATGACATCCACATCTCTGAGTTTGTGTCGATCACTATTAATTATCTGTACCACCCATGTACACATCAACTCCAATCGGAAAGGATTTTACTCATTTTGTGTCCAAAATACAGAATGACTTTAAGGAGACACACTATTTTATAGAAGCTTTTTAAAGAAGTAATTATCAAAGAAGACACCATGCCAGGAAGGCTCTGTAGCACCATCAAATAAAAGTATTATTGAAACTTTAAAGGAAAACGTTAAATCCTAAATATATCTCTATTCCTATACTTGAAATATTGTATACTTTTCTCTCTCCATCGTACTTCTGCACCTGCTGGCAAGTGGTGCGGTGCGATGTGCAGGTGGTGTTCAATACTAGGTGAGCTGGCAGGTGGTGTTCACTGCTAGATGAACTGCTGTTCACCTAGCAGTAATTAGCTACCTGGGAGCTAGTTATTAACTGTTGTGGGAATGTATATCCTGAGGCACTGTATACAATGTTCACAACAGAACAATGTATAATCATTTCATGGTATACAGCACATTGAAAAAGAATGAAGTTAAAATAAAAAATGTTGTTTTTAATACGCTTAAACATTTATTGGGGCTTTCCTTCACCTTCATTCAAGCACAAGGGTATTACAGTAATATTTTATTGTTTTATGCACAATATTTTTATTAATATTATTAGTTTTTTAATTTTTTATTATTATTAGTATTATTGTTAACAGGAGGAGTGAGGGGGGGGGGGGAATGGTTCACATGTCCACATTCCAATGCCCGCTTCCCAGGGCTGGGGGTGCGGGGTGTACAATAAACCAAGCACCTCCGGCGGCAGCTTGTCGAAGGCGGAAGTGTAGCCTAGGCCGTTTGTCATGATAATTAGTGATGGCTCTTATTTTGATTATGGGTCCGTAATCTAGTTAATCCTTTATTCTTAATTTATAATACAATGCTGGTAAAATACACTTCTTGATGATGAGTATAGAGTACAAATGAACTTATTGTTTACCCCTATACTCACAGGATGAGTATAGGGTACACAATGAACTATAGGGTACACAATGAACTACCACTCACACGATGGGTATGGGTTGCACAAGAAACTATCGCACAGAAGAGAGCAAAGTAAACAAAGATTCACACGATGAGAAAGGGCTGCACAATGTCCTATATAACTCACAGGATGAGTATAGGGTACACAATAAACTACCACTCACATATTGTACTCACCTAGTTGTGTTTGCGGGGGTTGAGCTCTAGCTCTTTGGTCCCGTCTCTCAACTGTCAATCAACTGGTGTACAGATTCCTGAGCCTATTGGGCTCTATCATATCTACATTTAAAACTGTGTATGGAGTCAGCCTCCACCACGACACTACTTAATGCATTTCATTTGTTAACTACCCTGACACTGAAAAAATCTTTCTAACGTCTCTGTGGCTCATCTGGGTACTAAGTTTCCACCTGTGTCCCCTTGTTCGTGTTCCACCCGTGCTAAAGAGTTTGTCTTTGTCCACCCTGTCAATTCCCCTGAGAATTTTGTAGGTGGTTATCATGTCTCCGCTTACTCTTCTGTTTTCCAGGGTTGTGAAGTTCAGCTCCCTTAGCCTTTCCTCGTAGCTCATTCCTCTCAGTTCCGGGACCAGTCTGGCGGCATACCTCTGAATCTTCTCTAACTTCGTCTTGTGTTTAACTAGGTATGGGCTCCAGGCTGGAGCTGCATACTCCAGGATTGGTCTTACATAAGTGGTGTACGGGGTCCTGAACGATTCCTTACACAAGTTTCTAAAGGCAGTTCTTATATTGGCTAGTCTAGCATATGCCGTTGATGATATCCTTTTGATGTGGGCCTCTGGGGACAGGTTCGGTGTGATATCGACCCCCAGATCTTTCTCTCTATTTGACTCTTGCAGGATTTCGCCTCCCAGATGGTACCTTGTGTTCAGCCTTCTGCTCCCTTCGCCTAATTTCATTATTTTACACTTTCCTGAGATGAACTTTAGCAGCCATTTTCTAGATCATTCCTCCAGTTTGTCCAGGTCGTCCTGTAGTCTCTGTCTATCTTCATCTGTTTTGATTCTTCTCATAATTTTTGCATCATCAGCAAACATTGAGAGGAATGAGTCTATACCCTCTGGAAGGTCGTTTACACATACTAGAAACAGGATGGGTCCGAGTACAGAGCCCTGTGGAACCCCGCTGGTGACATCTCGCCACTCTGATGCCTCCCCCTCACCATTACTCGCTGTTTCCTATTGCTTAGATACTCCCTTATCCACTGGAGCACTTTACCTTTTACTCCTGCTTGTTGCTCCAACTTTTGCAACAGCCTTTTGTGAGGTACTGTGTCAAAGGCATTCTGACAGTCCAAGAAAATGCAGTCTGCCCACCCTTATCTTTCCTGCCTAATTTGTGTTGCTTGGTCATAGAATTCTATTAGTCCTGTAACGTACGTTTATGTTACGTTGTTGGGTTGATTAGATACACAGTGTTTAGTGAGTTTCATATTTATTTAGTAGTCCTGGATACAGCAGTGTCGTAGACGTTGGTGACCCCAGAGAGTTTCGATGATACCCAGCCACGATGGACTACAACATGCACTGTCACTGGACCTCTATTGATGCTGCTGCATGGTGTGGACCACTGCCACCTGTCATGGAACGCTGCCAACAACCTCACTACAGTTATGATTTTCACCACGATCATCTCTGCATTTTCATTGTAACGTACGATTATGTTACGTTGTTGGGTTGATTAGATACACAGTGTTTAGTGAGTTTCATATTTATTTAGTAGTCCTGGATACAGCAGTGTCAGAGACGTTGAGACGAAGCCTAGAGCAGAGCAGAGAGAGCTGAGTGTGGCCGGAGTCGCGGAGCTCTATGTGGGAGAGCGTTGTAGCTGGATGAGGTCGTAGTCTGCTGCCTGCTCTGTGTCGAAGCTGTAGCGCCTTGGGTTGCTTAGACCTGCCTACACCGAGTACTACATTCTTGACTAGAGATTGTACTGGTTTGCTATTCTCAAATCGCTTGCTTAAATACGGTGACTACACCTCACAGTAAGATAGGCGGATGGAAAAACCGTTACCTGTAAATAGGGATAGGATTATAGCTTGTGTAATTAGTTTTGCCATTAAGATAATGAGATAATGGAGCGAGTATAAGGATTACTCGCTACAAGACACCCCTTGCCAGGGAATGGAAAGAAAGTAATACAACAAAAAACACGAGGCTACTAGCTGTTCCCTGGGTCGCTGTGGAACATGTAGTCCGGTACCACCAGATGCAGGCAGTGTGTGGACAAGCTTGGTGTAGCAGGAGAGAAAAATGGGCATGATTGTTGCTTCCTTGGGTCGTTGGTGGAACATTTAGATCCGGAGCGGATGGGTTCGGGCACCAGGACAATAGGAGGTAATGTAGGCACGTAGTTAGGACAACGAGGGAATCACTGCTAGAGCTGAATTGTCCTGGAGGCGACGAAGAGTCGGAAACGCAAGTTGTAAGTCCTGTACTGCGCAAGGTGCTTGAGTCGGCAGAGTATCAGAATGTAATAATAATATAATAAAATAAAATAAAATAAAATGTTTATTTAGGTAAGGTACATACATACAAGAGATTTTACAAAGAATGTTGGATTTATAGATAGGGCTTGTACATACAATGCCTAAAGCCACTATTACGCAAAGCGTTTCGGGCATGAAAAACTTAAATGACTAAAGCTTAATACTATTTTTTTTTTTTTTTTTTTTTTTTTGAGATATATACAAGAGTTGTTACATTCTTGTACAGCCACTAGTACGCGTAGCGTTTCGGGCAAGTCCTTAATCCTATGGTCCCTGGAATACGATCCCCTGCCGCGAAGAATCGTTTTTTCATCCAAGTACACATTTTACTGTTGCGTTAAACAGAGGCTACAGTTAAGGAATTGCGCCCAGTAAATCCTCCCCGGCCAGGATACGAACCCATGACATAGCGCTCGCGGAACGCCAGGCGAGTGTCTTACCACTACACCACGGAGACTGCTGAGTATAAAGAATAAAATGTGTTGAGAACAAATAAAAATACAGATAAAAACAGGGGGTTACATGGCTGAAAAAGCACACAAATACAAAAGGTCGACAAACAGCGTTGATTAAAAAAAAGATAACAGACATTGGTTGACAATAGACGGGTAAGGTAGGTTACAGGGAATTTATTAGGTAGTGCTTCGTTTTTATCTTAAACTGGTTGAGAGAGGTACAGTCTTTAACATGGTTGGGAAGGTCATCCCACATTCTGGGTCCCTTGATTTCTAGAGCATTTCTAGTTTGATTAAGTCGTACTCCTGGAATATCAAAACTGTATTTATTTCTGGTGTGGTGCTCATGGGTTCTGTTACAACCTTCAATGAAGCTTTTGAGGTCAGGATTGGCATTACAGTTCAGCGTTTTATATATGTATAATACACATGAGAGAATGTGCAGTGACTTAATATCTAACATATTCAGAGATTTGAGTAGGGGTACCGAGTGATGTCTGGGGCCAGAGTTGGATATTGTCCTAATAGCAGCTTTGTGTTGAGTAATTAGAGGACGTAGATAATTTTGGGTAGTAGAACCCCAGGCACAAATACCATAGTTGAGAAATGGATAGATGAGGGAGTAATAGAGAGTCACCAGGGCGGAGCGGGGAAAATAATATCTGATCTTAGAAAGAATGCCAACAGATCCCACATGATGTAGTTGCTGATGAAACTGTCAGATGAATAAGTAACACTTGCTGTGCAGTGTTATAAATGGGAATCTGTACTATGGGGGATATAGTATAACATGGGTGTAAGGGCAGTAGTTAGCATTAAGAGTTATCAAATATGGGAGATCCAAAAGGCCCTGCCCCCAAGTGGAATATCCACAGAATAATAATTGGCTACCCAAGGTCAGTCTAGAGGTTGATCATAGATGTCCTACACAGGAAGAATTGATACTCCCTTACTAACTTACTTATTTATTGACCCCTTAACAACCCCCCTATATACATTCACACCAATAACAATAATAATTACTTTACCACACTATCTTACATTAAAAGCCTTGGTCCACATAGGCAGGATACAAGGTTTACACTGTGAACAAGCTAGGGTAAAGTACTACTGGTTAATAACTGAAGCTTGATGCAGCTTAGGAGGCATATTGGGGTGAAATTAAAAGTTATTCAATTTTCTTCACAATTTATTTGCCAAATGGTGAAGGAAAGGGCTGCAACTGGGCCAAGTTTCAGCATCACACCCTAAATAGAAAAGGAGAAAAAAAATGCATAACGTATTATGCAACGAATTTTCAACATTTTCAAAAACTCTCAGGGAACACATGTGTTAACTAAAATCATTTTTATAACACTCAGATATCACACTAGTATATAATAAAGGATTTCTACAGCAGTTTTATCAAAAAAAGTGTTTAGTGCAATAATACAATTATTCAAAGTTCCCCTTCCAAAAATATGCAATATATGATGTTTATAATTTTTTATAAAATCAACAAATAGACTTTGGACTAAAATGTCTCGATAGGTTTGTAGAAGCACAAACTCTACATATAAGGTGTAATTTGCATATAAATTGATTAACAAATGAAAGCTATGACGCACCTTGAAGTTGTAAATTACTCACCTGAGTGAAATATGATCAAAGTTTGGCCACCTGTAGCCGAGCTTGACGTCGACCGATTTCGTTCATAATTGGCACCCTTGCTGATAGGCATCCGTTCTGCAAGGTGTGTAAGTTCCATGCAAATTCCCTGATATTTATATATATATATATATATTTATATATATATATATATATATATATATATATATATATATATATATATATATATATATATATATATATATATATATATATATATATATATATATATATTATTAAATATGACCGAAAAAGTAAGATTAATAATTCTAACACGAATTTTCGAGACAACTAACACAACACCTATACCCCCTATTAGACTATTTTACAGGAACTTCTTTTCCACAGCTCATAAAACAGAGGAAAAGGTCCTGAAAGATATTGTTAATAGAAACGTTATCCCTACAGACAAAAATCAGAGGATAGGTTAATTCCTGCAAGGTTCAAGGTTCTCTTGGTCGTGGAATTGCCATAGGTCCTCCATATAATGTTGTTAGTTTCTTGATAATCCTTGTTTCAGTGCTGAGGTGATGTTGGTCTGTGAGGATGTCGAGCTGTTGTTCAAGAAATATGGACCAATAGGCTTTCTACAAACACTTTTATTCAATATTCATTGTTTCGTGTTCTGTCTTGTGTTGATGAAATTAATACCCTATTAATACTCTTGTTCTGTCTTGTGTTGATGAAATAAATACCCTATTAATACCACATCTTGTTCTGTCTTGTGTTAATGCCACATCACCCCTTCCACCTCACTCAAATGTAGATATAAAATCGGAGATGCGTAAGTTCTATTCAGTTGTGTATTTGTGAACTAAAGTCTTTGAAAATGTAATAAGTTTTACGAAACGCGCTCGTGTCGCGTCAGACTAGAAATAAAAATGAATTTTGGAGAATTGATTTTTTATTTACCTCCAACAGTGAAACGAAATGTACGAAAGATTGAGAAAATTCGTGTTAGAATTATTAATCTTACTTTTTCGGTCATATTTAATAATATATGTCTACAGGAAAGACTGCTACCAAAAAATATACTAATATTAAAGCGCACGACCCAGCAGCAAGGAATCAAGCCTTCACGATAAAATATCGCCAGGATCTGATTCGTGATCAGATATACAAGGCAGAGAATGAAATCAAAGACAACAAAACGCAACTAATTCATGCTACAAACGAGTGGAGAAATAGCTACATCGACGATAGTATCCGTACCCGCATTGAACAACACCTCGACATCCTCACAGACCAACATCACCTCAGCACTGAAACAAGGATTATCAAGAAACTAACAACATTATATGGAGGACCTATGGCAATTCCACGACCAAGAGATGGCTTCCTGAACCTTGCAGGAATTAACCTCACTGAGGACCAAGTCGCTCTCCTAAATCTGGGCATAAACTGTCATGTTATGTCCAGACCGAGTGAGATGGCCCGGAAAGTAGAGTTGGAAATTCTGTTGGACGACATATTCGACCTCGAGACACAAAAGAAGGTCACTACCAAAGATACCTTACAAGCAGAACTTATTGCAGAAGGAGGAAAGAATCGAGGCAACTACAGAAGCACCATACTGTCCCCCGAGCTTAAAGCGGCAGCTAAAAGCCTTCGTGAGAACAAGGAGATAGTTGTCAGGAGAGGTGACAAGTCGCCAATATATGTCATTCTTAAAAAAGACGAATATCTGGCGAAAATGAACATCATACTCTCTGACCAAACTAAGTTCCAAAGGGAAACGAAGGACACTACAGCCGAATTAAAAGCAAAGGTCAACAAACTGATCGAAACTGTGAACGCCAAGAAATCCGGACTCCACCTGCCTAAGATCATTGGGGAATATAAACCTGGATATGCGTATGGAAATGTCAAGATGCACAAGCCTGGAAACCCACTTCGGCCAATCATTAGCCAGATACCCACACCCAGGTACAGACTGGCGAAGCGACTCAACGGCCTGCTGACTCCTTATGTTCCTTGCGCCTTCAGCCTGAAGTCTCCAAAGGAATTTGTTGACTTACTGCGGGGCACACGGGCCACAGGGATAAGAGCCTCGTTGGACGTAGAATCGCTGTTTACCAACGTACCTGTGGACGAGACAATCGGAATGATAGCCGACAGAGTGTATCGTGATCCAGCCTGTACTCCTCTTGACATACCAGAAAATATTCTGAGGAAACTACTCCAAGCTTGTACTAAAGAGGCACCCTTCTTGAGCCCGGATGGGCACATGTATAAGCAAGTAGATGGGGTCGCCATGGGTTCTCCCCTAGGTGTCCTGTTTGCAAACTTCTACATGGGTACCATCGAGCAAAAAGTCTTAGTCGACATGAACTTGAAACCGGCCATATACTGCAGGTATGTTGACGACATTTTTACACAGGTACCTGATGTCAGACATCTGCAGGAGCTGAAGGAGGCATTTGAGCAGAGTTCCGTGCTGCGTTTCACTTACGAGATGGAAAAGGATGGGAAGCTGTCCTTTCTAGATGTAACAGTCATGGAAAAGGGCGGAGGTTTCCACACTGCAGTCTACACTAAGGAAACAAACATAGGAATGTGCCTAAATGCCAACAGCGACTGCCCAGACAGGTACAAGAGGAATGTTGTTAACGCATATGTCGACCGTGCTCTCAGCCACAGCTCAGAATGGAAGCAAGTCGACGAAGAACTCTGTAGGGTAAGGCAGGTCCTAGTCAATAACGGCTTCTCCAATGGTTTCGTCGAAGACATCATAAGAAGGAAAGTGAAAAGCCATGCAACCTCTGAAGAGACAACTAACACAACACCTATACCCCCTATTAGACTATTTTACAGGAACTTCTTTTCCACAGCTCATAAAACGGAGGAAAGGGCCCTGAAAGATATTGTTAATAGAAACGTTATCCCTACAGACAAAAATCAGAGGATACAACTGACGATTTACTATAAAACCAGAAAAACGGCCAGCCTACTCATGAGAAACTCTCCAGACACAAAACAGAATGCTTTAAAAGAGACTAACGTCGTCTATGCCTTCAAATGCCCTCTTGGGGACTGTAAGCTCCAAAAAACCCAGTATATAGGCAAGACAACAACATCTCTTTCTAGGCGTTTAACGATGCATAAGCAACAGGGCTCCATTAAGGAACATATAATCTCTTCCCACAACCAAACCATCGCCAGAGAAATCCTAGTAAACAACACAGAAATCATCGATAGATACAGCGATAGCAGGCGGCTTGACGTTTGCGAGGCACTACACATCAAGAAGTCAACAGCCAATTATTGCACAACTATATTCTACCCACCTCAAGACTCCGCTCCAATACAGAAGCATCAAGAAATATGGACCAATAGGCTTTCTACAAACACTTCTATTCAATGTCCATTGTTTCGTGTTCTGTCTTGTGTTGATGAAATTAATACCCTATTAATACTCTTGTTCTGTCTTGTGTTGATGAAATTAATACCCTATTAATACCACATCTTGTTCTGTCTTGTGTTAATGCCACATCACCCCTTCCACCTCACTCAAATGTAGATATAAAATCGGAGATGCGTAAGTTCTATTCAGTTGTGTATTTGTGAACTAAAGTCTTTGAAAATGTAATAAGTTTTACGAAACGCGCTCGTGTCGCGTCAGACTAGAAATAAAAATGAATTTTGGAGAATTGATTTTTGATTTACCTCCAACAGTGAAACGAAATGTACGAAAGATTGAAAAAATTCGTGTTAGAATTATTAATCTTACTTTTTCGGTCATATTTAATAATATATATATATATATATATATATATATATATATATATATATATATATATATATATATATATATATATATATATATATATATATATATATATATATATATATATATATCCCTGCACATATATATTACAAAATATCCAATTATAACACGAAAACATACTAACCTATTGTAATTGATCCGAATTGTGGGTCCTCAAGGCGGCACTGCAATGGGCACTAATAGGCACCTGTCCCCTTCCCGGGATCACCTTCCTCAGGAGCCTGTCTTGGCTTGGTGGTGCGTGTCATTGGTTTCTGCATCACCTTCTCCTTTCTACTGAAGTATCAATCAGTTATATCATATTCATTAGTCAAGGAAGGTGTGTGAGGAGGGTCGAGGAAGGTGAGTGAGTAGGGGGGTTCGTCATATCTCACAGCTGAGAGGCAAACACAATCTTTTCACTGGATATTGCTTGTCTTTGCGCTAAAGCGGCTTTCTTTTCCTGATAAAGACAGCGAGCGAGTGCCAGATTTGCTGCTCTAATCTTATGACTCTTCCTCTTACATGTCATTATGCAGTAGAGGCAAGAAATGCAATATTCAGGAGCGAGAATAGAGCATGCGTCGACAGAGGATCCTCACTCAACAGGACACAACATGTGACTGCTGGTCTTGTCTCACACTCACCCCCACTAGGAGGAGACAGTTGCCAATGAGTGTATATTTTATATTCATACATACAGAGTTATTTCCGACATTATTACGAAAAATTTAACATTTAGAACGTATGACGCAATACCTTCTGCGCGCCACAGCCGCGGGGCAGCGGATTCTGACCAATTACGCATGGAAATGTACCATAAATACATCAATTTATATCATAACATTATGCGGATTGCACCACAGTGTTGCCAGAACTACGTAGTATTTTATAAATTTTTCAAAATTTTACGATTTTCCCCAATTTTTTCGTAAGTATTCCCCCTTAGGGTAGTGAGACCACGTGGTACCCTAATACAACACAACACCACACTTAGGGGTACCCAAAACACTGGCAAATACTACCCCCAGGTCTCACCAATCTTCACTACCATGTAACACGGGGAGGGTGTTCTCGAGTTATCTTTCCTACCTTTCCCTCTACCCGTATTCTTACTTTTTATTCTCTACAAGGGACTCCAAAACTTTTACTAAAGCCGACTCCACGCCCAATGGTCCTAAGATGATTGACCGACTTAGGATTCTACAACCCATATGACGTGACCTAGGCTTTGAGCAAAACCCTAGAGTCGCCTCCGCCGCCACCACCAGACCAGTAACACTGAGCAATGATCGAGGTCTGGATCGATCATGCTAATTAATCAACCTAGGGGCTTGATCCCCACTAGTAGCTTATAACCTTGGAACTTGAGTGTGGAATTAATTAAATGGGAATGATGAATTCCGATTCGATGTTAGAATCGGCGCCCAATTCAACTCTGCCTCGTAGGGACCACGTGACCAGGACAAATTCATATACATATAACAAACACATGGAAATAATAAAAATGCAAATTTACTAGCTATTAATTTATTAAAAGAAAAACTAAAACAAAATCTAAATGGTTATCACTCCCAACTGGAACACTCCCTAATTGACCTGGACGGCAATGAATTGACTATCCCTATAAGAACTCATAAAGCAACTCTACTTTGGGCGACCAGCAAGATGTTCGTGCTGTCGGGAGGCCGATGATGGTAAGACCACCTGCCCGAGTTGTTTCTCAAACCACACTAACTGTCCTCTCTCTGGTCTTCCCCAGACTGGAGCATTGTATTCCGCATCGCTTACCAAGTTACTTAGCAAGGTTTAAGTTATAACAATTAACCTCTGTTGTACTTAATTGATACAGACTGGTTGAATTATTTTACTGAAGTTAAATTATACAAGCATCTAACGGCAGAGCTGTTCCCGATCCCCAAAATGGTTATTTGAACTTTGCGAAATAGTAGACATGTCAACTCTGATGACCTACGACCGCCAGGTCACTCCGCCTTACAACTTAGATCTGGTTCGTGACATCACTGATGACTTAACTCAATAATTAGAATACTCTTGATATTGTACCCAGTAATATTATACAATACCATTTTAATACAAAATGAATAACGGCTAATTTCTCTAAATAAGTGAATACTATTGAATGGTTCATTATACAAAACTATGAACAAAAATGTCCGCCATTATTTTCACCGCGAATTCCCTGGGGTCAGGTCCCGGGTCACCACGCGGGTCCAGCTTCCCATTCTCCCTTGTCGATAAACCATTCTGGATAATTCTTACAACCAGCCTAGTTTGTTACAACCAGAATACGCACACTTAGAACACAAGATATACTTAACTTAAGGTAAGGGAAATAAGTAAGAGGAAAGGTAGAAGGGGAGAAAGGTGCAGCCCCAGAGTCCAGCTGTTTACACCTCGAACGCCAACAGAGAAGACAGCTCCCAGCGACCAGCTCAGGGCTCCCGCCTTGTGTGGTGCCAGGAGGAGCCTAATTGATCGTGCAGCTAAACACATTAAAAATCTTCCCCTATGCAACAAATTGTTACTTTACACGTTCTCAGGGTAGTTAATCTTATAACAATGTTATACTTAATCCACAACAAGCTCAAGAGTCTGAATGCTTGTGAGCAACAAGATTCGTCCTACGTTTGACAGGGAATATACGAACAAAAACACGTCGACTTGCGTCTTGCTAATCTAACGTAGCTTATTTAGTTCAATTTGACCTCTGATTTCCACTTGAGGAACCCAGGGTCGTAACACTCCTCCCCCCTTCAGAGAAAAAAAAATGTGACTACTAGAATAGTAGTCATATTTTTTTTTGTAAGAGTATGCAGAGAATAAAAAGAAAAAATTATGACAGAAAAAAATCAATCAAAAACAACAATTTCTCTTCCAGAAAAGTACAAAGGAAGTCTCTGAAAGAAAAAAACACATACACAAAAAAACAGGGAAGTAAATAATTTGGACACGGAATATTTAATGTCACAGGAGAACCAACAAAAAAAAATGTAACTACAGCCTGACAGTTGGTATATGGCTTCCTGTGGCTCAGATGAACGTTACTCAGGCAACCAGGACAGAGCGTCGGCAATCACGTTGAGCCGACCCGGTAGGTGGATAATAGACAGATTGAAGTCCTGTTGGTACAATGCCCACCTGAGGATGCGTTTATTCTTCCCCTTCATCTGAGTCAGGAAGACAAGTGGGTTATGGTCCGTGTACACTTCCACTATATTATCTGTGAGGTAAACTTCAAACTTTTTACATGTTAACACTAGCGCCAACGCCTCTTTTTCTACCACTGAATAATTGCGTTGCGCCTTGTCAAATTTCACAGAATAATAATATACTGGGTGTTCCACTTGATCATCTCCAGTTTGCAACAACACTGCACCAGCACCCGAGTCAGACGCGTCAACATGAATTTTAAACGGTCGGTCGAACATTGGACTAGCAAGCACTGGGGCGGAAGCTAAGATCAATTTCAAATTTTTAAATGCCTCTAAACAGTCTGATGACCACTTAAATTTAATAGCCTTCCACAACAAGTCTGTGAGAGGAGTGGCAACACTGGAAAAGTTCTGACAAAATCGTCGATAGTACGCACACATACCGATAAATCGTTGAATGTACTTTTTAGACCGGAGCACTGGATACTCCAGAATGGCACTGATTTTATCTTGCCAAGGTAACACTTTTCCTTGGCCCACTTCATAACCGAGGTACATCACTGTGCCTTGGCCAAAATGAGACTTTTTTGCATTTAAGGTAAGATTTGCATTTTTCAAAACTGTAAACAACTATTGTAACCTAACTATGTGGTCAGCCCAATTACTATCAAAGAGCACAATATCATCTAAATACGCCCGACAATTTGGCACATTAGCGAACAAAGAGTTCATTAGCCTCTGGAACCTCTGGCAGGGGGATTATGCAAGCCGAACGGTAACACTTGATACTCAAAAACACCCTCGGGTGTCACGAACGCAGTTAGTTGTTTAGCACGTTCAGTGAGTGGGATTTGATAGTACCCTCTTGAGAGATCGAATTTCGAGACATACGTGGCGTTCCCGATTTCGTCGATGAAGTCCTCGAGACGGGGCAATGGATAGGCATCCACAATGGTCACCTTGTTGAGCTGCCGGTTGTCGGGGCATAATCGCCCGGAGCCGTCTGGTTTGGGGACCAAAAGGTAAGGCGAGCACCAAGAGCCCTGGCTCGGCCGGATGAGACCGTGCTGAAGCAAGAAGTCGACCTCCTTCCGTACGATGGCCTTCTTTTCTGGACTCATCCGATAGGGTTGAAGGCGAATAGGGGTGTAGTCCGTTGACATCATGGCAAATGGCATCAGTCTGGGTTGGGACCTCCCCGAACAGACTGGAGAATTCATCAAGCAACGACTGCACCTCTTCACGCTGGGCCATCTGGAAATGGGACAGTCCCTCCTCCACAGTATTCACAGAACTAGAATTATTGAGAATGAGATTAGTTGGGTCCCCAGAACAATCATCCCCTCCCTCACTGGAAATGGAAACATTGGTTAGTGCAATGGGCCTGGGGCCCTGGAACTTCTTCAGCTGATTTACGTGTACAAGCATTACCTGGTTACGCTTGTCAGAGTGTCTAACTTTGAACATGAGGTCCCCAGTCTTTTCTGTCACAATGAAGGGGCCTTCGTACTTGTGGGACATAGTGTTCCATAGTCGAGGCTTTAATACCAGGACAGGGTCGCCAGGCTGAAATACCCTCCACTTAGCCTTAGCATCGTTTCGTTCTTTCATCTTTTCTTGGGCCTTCCCAAGATACTTTAGTGCAGCCGCCTTGCAGTCCTTGAGTCTCTGGTGGTGTTGTGCAAAGAAAGCCAAACCTACGGTTAGCGTTACGTTCCCTAACAGATTCTCCTGTAACATTTGCAAGGGGCCACGAACTTAATGGCCAAAGACTAACTCAAAAGGAGAACAACCCAGTGAACTTTGTAACCCCTCCCTAGCAGCAAACAAAATATACAGCAAGTTCTCATCCCAGAAAGTATGGGAACTCTCGCACGATGTCTTCAACATCTGCTTCAGATTTAGATGGAACCGTTCAATTACTCCCTGACTCTGTGGATGGAATGGGCTGGAAACCTTATGAGTTATTCCATGACCCTTACAAAATTGTTCAAACATATCAGACTTAAAGTTAGTACCATTGTCAGTTTTCACGACTAGAGGCAGTCCAAAAGTGGAAAAAAATTGCAACATACGAGCAACAACAGTCTTTGCTCGGATGTTCCTTACAGCAAAAGCCTCTGGGTAACGAGTCGTGATACACATCATTGTGATTAGGTAAATATTACCAGACTTAGTTCTAGGTAATGGACCAACACAGTCCATTACCACATGAGAAAATGGTTCTCCGGCACGACAATAGGCCTTAGAGGACCTTTAGGTGGAGTCGGCTTTGGTTTCCCAACAAGTTGAGAAGCAATACATGCATTGCAAAATTTTGCCACATCGCTTTTCAGCTTGGGCCAGAAAAAATACTTTAAGATTTTGTGATACGTAATATTAATACCTTGATGTCCCACCCATAGGATCATCATGAGCAGCTGACAAAACTCTTTCTCTATAGCAGGTCGGCAACATAACCTGGTGGACTACCTCCCACTCATTTGACAAGGGAGCACTCTGTGGTCTCCATTTTCTCATGAAACTCCGATCATTGTAGTAGTACCCAGTTGCTGCGTCTACAATTTCCTCCATTGAGACGGCTGTCTCATAACAATCTGCAAGACTGGAGTCAGCTTTCTGTAACTCACTCAAGGAGGCATCTAGGCCTTGGTCAGATGCCATTGGCCGAGGCTCAACAGTGTTCTCCTCCACCTCCTCACTACTCTCGGTAGGTGGCGGTGGCAGACTCTCCACAATATCCTCGGCCCCGTCATCGAGTCGGGCCATGAATGTGTCCGCAAGGTCCACTTGGTTTTCTCCACTCGGAAAGTCCCTCGTGTCCTCGGGATTTACCACCTTGGCAAGCACAGGGCTGCCCTTACATTTAAGTCCCATAGACCTGGTCACCGCTCACGCAGGGTACACAACATTATCCTCTGCGGCGGGTGGATTCAGCCAAACCTTAGGGGTAGGCAACATAATAGGCAGTCTGGAGTCCCCTACCTTATCCCCTGCTAAATCATTACCTACTATTACATCAACATTAGAGAAAGGTAGGTATGAAGTGACTCCGACTGTACAAACACCCTTGTGGAAATCAGATTCCAGGGTAACCTTATGGTGGGGTACTGCTCGAGTATCACTAGTGACACCCTCGACCAGTACCACCTCTCCAGTGTCGAGAGTGTTGGCACCTTGCAAAGCACTCTCTAAAATTAAAGTCTGGATGGCACCGGTGTCTCGGAAGATCACCACGTCCTTCCAGGAAGGACATTAGACAAAAGTAGTCTCCCTTTCGATAAGAATGGGGTAAGCAAATCCAACCACTGTGGGTTGGAGGTCTTACTCCCTAACCCTTTAAAAGGCCTCAAGCCCTGCGTCACAACTAGAGCATTGGGTCTTTTTTCCGGGTACAGTTGCCAACAACGGCTAATAACGTGGTTTGGACGTTTACAGTGACCACAGATACATCGGGGAGAAGAGACATTACTAACAGAATTACCCTTCGGTTCACTCTTAGGTGTCGTGGGGCTAGACAATTTAACAGGGTTAGTTATGTCTGAAACAGAAGGTGCATTAGTTAAAGGGTTAGAATGAGCTGGTCTGGACTGGCTGTGGGTATAAGTTTTGCTACTCTGCGGGGTATAATTATTTTTATTGGGCCTTTTGCCCGCCAACTGGTAGTTTGTTCACCAGACCACACACTAGAAATTGAAGGGACGACGACGTTTCGGTCCGTCCTGGACCATTCTCAAGTCGATTGTGATGAGGACAGGTAGGGACAGGCATTAAATAGGCAAGAGAGAGCTGAGGAGGAAAGTCAGGTGTAGGGGATAGTAGTAATGAGAACTGCAGCAGGCCTATTGGCCCATACGAGGCAGCTCCTATTATAACCACCGAAGGAGATAGTAATAGGAATAAGAAGAGGATAGCAAGGGAGCGTAGAAGACAATGAACAGAAAAAGGGAGAAGAGAGAAAGAAAGGGAAAGAGAAAGAAAGAAATGGAAGGGGGAAAGCTTATGTTAAGTCACGTTTGTTAGAAAGATTAGAGCATTTGAGTATATACTGTGAAAGGGAAGAGTCCACAGCAATAAAGCCAGGACTCAAGTTCATGTTGGGTACATTGTTAATAAGAGCCGATTCTACAAGACGGCGTCTGTGTAGAGTAGAGGCAGGAAAGATTATTTTGGAGGAAGACCAATCAATGGGATGATTAGAATCCCTCACATGGCAGAAGAGAGCATTGTTAGTGTCTGCAGACATAACACTTCTCTTGTGTTCTTTAAGTCTGTCATTCAGTGTACGGCCAGTTTCGCCAAAGTATTGGAGAGGACAAGATGAACAGGAAATAGAATAGACACCAGCAGCATTAGAAGCAGGAGGAGCAGTGTGAACTAGATTGCTACGAAGTGTGTTAGTTTGTCGAAAGGCGAGTTTAATGTCAAGAGGACGAAAGGTATTGGTAAAAGTTTTGAGTTCAGATATGAAGGGAAGGCATACTTCCTGAAGTATGGTCAACATACTTCAGCCACGTTATTGTGACTCATCGCCTGCAACTGGTAGTTTTCTGCCATCTGGGCCAAATCCCCTATTTTAGAATCTACCTCTAATATAATGTGCTACATTCTCTGGCATATTATCTATAAACTGTTCCATTAAAACTACATTCCTTAGTGCCTCGTATGTTTCGGCTTTAGCCGAGCGAATTCATTTATCAAACAATCTAATTTGATCATTAGCAAATTCAGTGAGCGGTTGGTTGTGAGTAGGCCTAAGGTTGCAATAAGCTTGGCGGTGAGCTTCCGGAGTAATTTCATATTCCCTTAAAACTTGAGGAACCCAGGGTCGTAACATGCAGCGAGCTGTAGTTAATGAAAATGCCGAGACGATCGCGGTGAAAATCATAGCTGTGGCGAGGGTGTTGGCAGCGTTCCGTGACAGGTGGCTGCGGTGGTCCACAGCAAGCAACAGCAGAAGGTCCAGTGAGAGTCCATGTTGTAGTCCATCGTGGCTGGGTATCGTCGAAACTCTCTGGAGTCACCAGTGTAACGTACGTTTATGTTACGTTGTTGGGTTGATTAGATACACAGTGTTTAGTGAGTTTCATATTTATTTAGTAGTCCTGGATACAGCAGTGTCGTAGACGTTGAGACGAAGCCTGGAGCAGAGCAGAGAGCTGAGTGAGGCCGAAGTCGTGGAGCTCTATGCGGGAGAGCGTGGCGGCTCGATTAGGAATTGCGAGCGTCTGAACTCGGGGAGCGAGAGCGTTGTAGCTGGATGCGGTCGTAGTCTGCTGTCTGCTCTGTGTCGAAGCTGTAGCGTCTTAGGTCGATTAGAACTGCCCACGCCGAGTACTACATTCTTGACTGGAGATTGTACTGGTTTGCTATTCTCAAATCGCTTGCTTAAATACGGTGACTATACACCTCACAATAAGATAGGCGGGTGGAAAAACCGTTACCTGTAAATAGGGATAGGATTATAGCTTGTGTAATTAGTTATGCCATTAAGATCATAAGTTATGCCATCATCATCATCATCATCAAGATAATGAGATAATGGAGCGAGTATAAGGATTACTCGCTACGTCATCAACGACAGCTTGCTGCACCGCGAGCGTTACTTACTCATCTGACAGTTTAATCAGCAACTAAATCATGTGGGATCTACAGCCTGTCCTGCCGACTCTCCGTCGCTGCCAGGGCACTGCTTGTTCTACAGGGACGCCCACGAAAGCTGCTTTTTCGTCAGATTCTTCTGTACTGCGCCTTTTGCGCAGTACAGGAGTTACAGCTTGCATTTCCGACTCTTCGTTACCTCCAGGACAATTCAACTCTTGCAATGTTTCCCTCGTTGTCCTAACTACACGCCTACATTACCTGCTATTGTCCTAGAACCCGAGCCCATCCGCCCCGGATCTAAATGCTCCACCAACGACCCAAGGATGCAACAATCATGCACATTCTTTTCTCCTGCTACACCGAGCTTGTCCACACACTGCCTGCATCTTTTGGTACCGGAATACATGTTCCACAGCGAGCCAGGGAACAGTAGCCTCATATTTTTTGTTGTATTGCTTTTCTTCCATTGCCTGGCAGGGGGAGTCCTGTAGCGAGAAAACTTATACTCGCTCCATTATCTCATCATCTTAATGGCATAACTAATTAGCACTAACTACACAAACTATAATCCTATCCCTATTTACAGGTAACGGTTCTTCCACCCTCCAATCTTATTGTGAGGTGTAGTCACCGTATATAAACAAGCGATTTGAGAATAGCAAACCAGTACAATCTCCAGTCAAGAATGTAGTACTCGGCGTGGGCAGTTCTAATCGACCCAAGACGCTACAGCTTCGACACAGAGCAGAGAGCAGACTACGACCGCATCCAGCTACAACGCTCTCGCTCCCAGAGTTCAGACTCTCACAATTCCCAATCGAGCCGCCACGCTCTCCCGCATAGAGCTCTACGACTCCGGCCTCACTCGGCTCTCTGCTCTGCTCTAGGCTTCGTCTCAACGTCTACAACACTGCTGTATCCAGGACTACTAAATAAATATGAAACTCACTAAACACTGTGTATCTAATCAACCCAACAACGTAACAAACGTACGTTACACATTTTAATGTGCAAAGCGATGCTTTATATCTGAACAGAATAACCTCGGTAGTTTGGTACCATCAGGATCGTCATCCTTTTCGAGGAATTGCATTTGTCCGTTTGGGAATTTGCAGTGAAAATCTGGGTCGTGGTATTCTTTTTTCACTATGGTGAGGTCAGTGTAAGAGTTCATGATGTGGGCGTGGACAAACTTGGGGTGCGGGTATTTGTTCTGGCCGATTATTTTGTTACATCTGTGGGCCAATTTTTGTCTGGTGTGTGCGTTGCCATTGAACTCGCAGGGCGGAATGAACAGCACATGGCAAGTATTTTAGTTTTCGTCGTCGGTCGCAAGGCCGTTCTCGTCGACGTTGATGGCGGCTCTGGAGAGCTCTGGAGAGCCTCTTGGTGTTGGTTCTGGGAGTTTCGGGTTGTCCGTCGTCATCTTTGGATGTGGTGTCTTCATTGGCAGGGGCAGCCAGTATGGGTGTCGTCCCTGTTACCGGACTGGTTGTGGGTCCTGTTGCGGGGTCGGACGCCAGGCCGGCCCCAGGTAGAGGAGCTGGGTGAAGGTCGCCTGGTACCATTACCGTCGGAAGTCCATTTGCGGTGAGCAGCCTGTTGTAGCCTTGTAGCCGGGCCTAAGCCTAGCAGTGGTAACATCTAGAAGTTTGCTAACATTATTGGATGACCCATAGACGTGCGGTACTTCCTGCATAATAGAATGATAATAGATGAAGTAACCCAGCAAACATTTTCAAGTTTTTAAAACATCCTAAAAACGACATTTCATTGTTTTCAGCACGTTTAAAATTACGTTTAGAAAAGGTTTTTTGAGAACTTTTATATACAACCTTAGAACGTAAATAATTACCATTTCTAAAAACTTTTTTATAATCTTTTAATTTCCTACATTAAAACGTTTAGGGTAAATTAGGGTATAATAATTTTGTAATTCATATCTGAAATAGAAAGGGAGAGAAAGAAAGAAGACATATCTGAGAAAGAAATGGACATCCTATATATGTATGTGTAAATTACAAATAAATAGGGTACAAAAAGAGAATTAAAATATTATATTTATTTAATTAAAAATGAGTAATACAACAAAATATATGTAATAGCTCGAAATATATAGACTATATCTATAACAGAATATAAAAGTAAAAATTTAAAAATCTATAAAAATCTATATATGCAATATGTGAACACAATAGATTTTGTGATCAAGCAGCCTGTGATTCATGTCATGCTGAGATCAGTCTGACGTTACAAGCAGTTATTGTTACTTAAAACTAAAACAAGTAAAATTTTCCGAGTATACATATAACACTATAGTTTTTCTATGACTAATAATAAAAATCTATTAATCAAAAGTATAGGACTAATTAACTAAAAATAAAAATCTACAAGTGAATGTAAACACAGTCAAGTATAATATTCATGTAGAAAGAGAAAGAAAAAGAGAGAGAGAAGGAAAGAAAGAGAAAGAAAGGGAGAAAGAGAGAGAGAAAGAAAAGAAAAAACAGTCATGTATAATATTCATATTAGCACCATGCAATAAAACTTAGATTAAGTAAAAATCTCAGACATTTTTAAATAAAATGAAATATGAGAGCCAGAGAGAGAGAGAGCCAGAGAGAGAGCGCCACAGAGCTAGAGAAATAGAGAGCCAGAGAGAGAGAGAGCGTGAGCCAGAGCCAGAGAGAGAGAGAGTCAGAGCCAGAGAGAGAGAGAGCCAGAGAGAGAGAGAGAGCCAGAGAGAGAGCCAGAGCCAGAGAGAGAGAGAGAGAGAGAGAGAGAGAGAGGAGAGAGAGAGAGAGAGAGAGAGCCAGAGAGAGCGAGAGCCAGAGAGAGCGAGAGAGCCAGAGAGAGAGAGAGAGAGAGAGAGAGAGAGAGAGAGAGAGAGAGGGAGAGAGAGAGAGAGCCAGAGCCAGAGAGAGAGAGAGAGCCAGAGCCAGAGAGAGAGAGAGCCAGAGCCAGAGAGAGAGAGAGAGCCAGAGAGAAAGAGAGAGCCAGAGAGAGAGAAAGAGCCAGAGCCAGAGAGAGAGAGAGCCAGAGCCAGAGAGAGAGAGAGCCAGAGAGAGAGAGAGAGCCAGAGAGAGAGAGAGAGAGCCAGAGAGAGAGAGAGAGAGCCAGAGCGAGAGAGAGAGCCAGAGAGAGAGAGAGAGAGCCAGAGAGAGAGAGCGAGAGAGAGAGAGAGAGAGAGAGAGAGAGAGAGAGAGAGAGAGAGAGAGAGAGAGAGAGAGAGAGAGAGAGAGAGAGAGAGAGAGAGAGAGAGAGAGAGAGAGAGAGAGAGCCAGAGAGAGAGAGAGAGAGAGAGCAAGAGAGCCAGAGAGAGAGCGAGAGAAAGAAAGAGAAAGAAAGAGAGAGAGAGAGAGAGAGAGAAAGAGAGAGACAGACAGACAGAGACAAAAAGACACACACACAACAAAAGAGGAGACAGAACAAAATTAAGGCAAGGAGAGAGAAGACAGAACAGAAACAACAGAGAGAGGAGAGAAATGAGAAATCATTGAAGAGAAGGGGAAGAGAAACACAAGATAAGAAAAAGATACAAGAAAAATATACAAGATAAAAATGACATAAATGAATACCACAAATATAAAAAGTAAAGGAAGAGAGAAGCTAGAAGAGACAGTAAACGAGAGGTGTTAGAAGAGAGGAGGAAAGGAGAGATTAAAAGACAAGAAAAACAGGAGAGAAACGTAAAAGAAATAAAAAAAGGGACATTTGTGAGGAGAGAAAATAAAGAGACCAGAGAAGACCATATATCAAGAGTGTGAGGATAAAGACTTATATATTTTCTTAGTAGACATCCTCTGGCTCTTGTTGCCCCTCTTGTATACGAATTGTACTTGCAAGTTTTCCCTGAAAAGATATTAACAAAATTAATATTTAATTATTTATTTATATAAATTACACACACACAAACTTTATATATATATATATATATATATATATATATATATATATATATATATATATATATATATATATATATATATATATATATATATATATATATATATATATATATATATATATATATAAATATATATATATATATATATATATATATATATATATATATATATATATATATATATATTATTAAATATGACCGAAAAAGTAAGATTAATAATTCTAACACAAATTTTCTCAATCTTTCGTACATTTCTTTTCACTGTTGGAGGTAAATCAAAAATCAATTCTCCAAAATTCATTTTTATTTCTAGTCTGACGCGACACGAGAGCGTGAAAAGAAATGTACGAAAGATTGAGAAAATTCGTGTTAGAATTATTAATCTTACTTTTTCGGTCATATTTAATAATATATGTATACAGGAAAGACTGCTACCAAAATATACTAATATTAAAGTGCACGACCCAGCAGCAAGGAATCAAGCCTTCACGATAAAATATTTATTTATTTATTTATTTATTTATTTATTTTATTTATGCATATACAAGAATGTACATAAGGAATGTGAGGATACAATTATGGTAATTACAGTCTTGTAAAGCCACTAGCACGCGCAGCGTTTCGGGCAGGTCCTTAATCTAAGAAAATTTTAAGGAGGTAAATACTTGCAAAATTTATAGACAAAAAATGATAACAGATTACATGGAATGAAAAAAAAAAAAAAGATGAGAGAAAATTATAGGTACAGTATATTAAAGCACATAGGTAGCTATGATTGATTGCAATGACAGCTTAAAATGGTAGTTGACAACAAATTGGTAGGCACAATACAGCAGAAACAATATAAGATTGATTGCAATGACAGCTTGAATGGTAGTTGACAAAAATTGGTAGTCACAATACAGCATATGGCTAGCACATAAAAGAAGACAGCAATGAACACAATGATAAGGTTGTTTGATATTACATAAAAATTAGGAGATTGGGTACCACTAGGTACAGAGCAAATTTAAAGCTCAGTGTAGGAAACTAAATAGATGAAGTTAGGTACTTTTTGGTTTTGCTTTTAAATAAGGCAAAAGTTTTACAGTTTTTCAATTCACTAGGGAGTGAGTTCCATAGACTAGGTCCCTTAATTTGCATAGAGTGTTTACACAGATTAAGTTTGACCCTGGGGATATCAAAGAGATATTTATTTCTGGTGTGGTGATAATGGGTCCTATTACATCTGTCCAGGGAGAGTTTCAGAGCATGGTTTGCATTTAAGAACAGGGTTTTGTAAATGTAGTTGACACAAGAGAATGTGTGGAGGGAGTTAATATTTAGCAAGTTTAGAGATTTAAACAAGGGAGCTGAGTGTTGTCTGAAAGCAGAGTTAGTTATTATTCTGATAGCAGATTTTTGCTGTGTGATGATGGGCTTAAGGTGGTTTGCAGTGGTAGACCCCCATGCACAGATACCATAATTAAGATAGGGGTAGATTAGTGCATAATATAGTGAGAGGAGAGCAGAGTTAGGAACATAATATCTGATTTTGGAGAGTATACCAACTGTCTTAGAGACTTTCTTAGTTATGTGTTGAATGTGGGTGCTGAAGTTGAGTCTCTTGTCTAGGAATAGGCCAAGAAACTTGCCATCATTTTTATTACTGATGTTAATGTTGTCTATCTGTAGCTGAATTGCATTTGATGATTTGCTTCCAAATAAGATGTAGTAAGTCTTTTCGATGTTTAATGTTAGTTTGTTCGTTGACATCCATAAGTGGACTTTTTTTTAATTCATTATTCACAACATTATTTAGTGTATGTGGGTTGAGGTTTGAGTAGATAAGGGTAGTATCGTCAGCAAACAATATAGGTTTGAGAATATTAGAGACATTAGGCAGATCGTTTATATATATAAGAAATAGAAGAGGTCCTAAGATGCTGCCCTGTGGCACTCCAACGGTAATTGGTAGAGTGGAAGAAGTTGTATCATTGATGGTTACATATTGGTGTCTGTCACTAAGATAGGATCGGATGTAGTCAAAGGCAAGGCCTCGGATTCCATAATGCTGGAGTTTAAGTAAGAGGTAGTTGTGATTAACAGTATCAAAGGCTTTTCTTAGGTCAATGAAGAGTCCAATCGGAAACTCATTTTTGTCAAGGGCTGAGTAGATAATGTCAAGGAGACTAATGATTGCATCATTGGTACTCTTTTGGGACCGGAAGCCAAACTGGCAGGGGCTGAGTATGTCGAATTTACGAGGTAGGAATAGAGCTGTTTGTAAATAATTTTTTCAAATATTTTTGATAGAATGGGTAGATTTGATATTGGTCTATAATTGTTTATGTCCGCCGGATTGCCTCCTTTATGGACTGGCGTTACTCTTGCTTTTTTGAGGATATCAGGGAAGGTGTGACACTCTATAGATTTCTTGAACAGTAGTGCTATGGGTGGGGCAAGGGCATGGGAGGCTCTCTTGTACACAATGGACGGAATTTCACTGGTGTTCCCTGCCTTGGTTTTTAGAGAGTGTATGATGGACACAACATCTGCCGGGCTGATTGGTGAAAGGAGAAGAGAGTTTGGATAGCTGCCTGAGAGATATGTGTTAATATGTGTCTGAGTCTGTGGGATTTTACTGGCAAGATTAGCACCAACCGATGAAAGAAACTATTAAATTCATTTGCCATTTCTAAATCAGTTGACGGTATATCCCCATCCTTGTAGAGTTTTATTTGGTTATGTGAGTGTTGTTTAGTTCCTAGGATACTAGAGATAGTTTTCCAAGTGTTTTTCATGTTGCCTTTTGCTTCATTGAATCTATTCACATAATATGCAAGTTTTGCCTTTCTTATGATACTGGTAAGCATTGATGAGTACCTTTTAGCTACTTCCTTTGAAACTAGGCCAATCCTAACTTTCTTTTCATATTCATGTTTCTTGTTGATTGAGTTGAGAATGCCACTTGTGAGCCATGGATTGTTTAATCTTTTGTCAGTTACTTGCTTTGTAAGAAGGGGACAATGAAGGTTGTAGAGGCTTAGAGTTTTGGAGAGGAAGAGGTTAGCTAATGAATTTATATCATGGGTATTATTGAATTCAGAATCCCAGTTAATATTGTGAAGTGCCTCTGTAAGATTGTCTAAAGCTGATTCACTGTGTAGCCTAAATGAAAGTTTCTTGCTTTTTGGTGGTGTTATGTCCATGTTCGCTATGAGAAAGGTAGGATAGTGGTCAGTTGTTCTGTCGTAGATTATACCAGATACAAGGGGAGCTGTTATGTTTGTCCATATGTGGTCCAAGGTAGTGGCTGATGTTTGAGTGACTCGGGTAGGTTTGGTGATAGTGGGGATTAGCATACAGGAGTTCATGCTGTTAAGGAAATAGTCAACTTGAGAGCAGTTTTGTTGACCCAGGTCAATATTAAAGTCTCCTCCCAGAATGATGTGGTTTTTGTTGAGATTGTTGTTTATAATAAGATTCCTTAGGTTGTCTGAGAAAGAAGCTATGTTAGTATTAGGAAATCTATAGATGGCTCCAATAGTCAAAGAGGATTTAAGGGATTTAATTAAACTGAGCAAAAGTATATTCACAGTAGTCATCTCTGTCACTAATAACACTGTTGCAGATAAATGTATCTCGGTAATATATAGCTGAGCCACCACCTTTTTTATTAGGCCTACAGTTATGAATGGCTTTATAACCAGCTAAGTTGTAGAGTTGGGTATAGTCTTTATTTAGCCAAGTTTCTGTTAAAATAATGAACGATAGGTTAGTACCTAGTGCTGTGAGTAGTGCATTTAAATCGTCAAAATGTTTACCAAGTGATCTAACATTTTGGTTATAAACTGATAGATAGGTGCTATTTTGGAGTTTGTTTTTAGCCTGGTGTGCTGTGAAATACTTACAATAATGATGATCAATGTGCTGGTTGGTATAGATATGAGACAGAAGATTTTGATCAGGATCAATATCAGTGTGCATAGAGATGCAGAGGGATCACGATACAAGATACACGATAAAGCAAAACACAAGAATAAGAGCAGATACAATAAAATAGTAACAATTTAGAAGTAAAATAAAGATCCAATAGATAGCCAGGGAGGACACAGAAGTTACATAAAATAAAACACAAAAAATCAGTAGAGACTGACAATATAAATGTAAAATAAAAAATAATAAGAAAATAATAATCATAAAAAAAATGATCTTGAAGATAATTAGCTTAGTAATGGTTAATTAACAGGGTAATAAAAAGCCCTAGGTTTAGTGACAAGGGGATTAACTAAGAACAAATAATTAAGAGTATAAAACAGGCAAAGATGACAAACAAAATATAAAGTAAAAATTAAAATAAAAATAAAAATAAACACCTTTGGAAAGGAAAGGCAGAGCTTAAGTACACTTTGGTTGTATGTGAGACTACAAATTATGTTCTGGTTATTCAGCTGATATCCCACAGTCATCCAGGAAAGAAGTGAGGTGTGCTTCAGTGGTTATGACATAAGTTTTTCCAGAGTCAGTCTTCCTAGCTATTATTTTACCATCGCGCACAAAACAATGTTTAATAGCAGTGGATCTATTGCGAATTCCACGTAGTTTAAATAAGAGATTTTGTCTGAATCTGGTAAGACATTCGTTCACATAAACCTTGGATTCCTAGCGACTGCAGCAGTGATAAGGTCTGACTTGCGGGAGCAGCTATCTAACTTCACGCGTATCCTTCTGTTGTTTGCACCAGATGATTTGGTACCCACTCTATAAGCTGACTTAATGTCTCTTGCTTCGATTGAATAATTCAACTTAGTACGCAATTCCTGGATCACGATGGCAGTACAGTCTTCTCTGTCAGTTTCATGGGGAAAATCCTGTGATGAGATGATGACAGAATCAAGGAGCTTAAGTTGGTCTGATTCGTCTTGGGTTGCAGTTTGTTGCTGTTGTAGGGAGTTAAAGTGGTTCTCTAACTTTTGTAACATCTCTTCTTGCTTCTTAGAGGTTTCTGCTGGTTTAAAGTTAGTAACCGAGATCCGAAGAGAGCTTAATTCATGTTCGAGGTGGCCGACTCTGGCAGACAGATCTTGGTTAGCCTTGTGCATTGCCAAAGCATCACTCTGAAGCTTCATTATCAGGTCCGACTGCTCTCGGATTATAGACTTTTGGTCATCATGTATTTGAGTCAATAATCTGAGCCATGGATTATCAGCGGGACGCTTAAAGTCAGTACATGGGGAGGCAGCTCGTTTAAGTTGCTTATATGGTTACATAACTGTTGTAAGGCTCGAGTCAGTGACGACGCTTCAATCAGCTGGGAAGGTTTGTTATTGTTGACGCAGGGAGGGTCGGTACTCCCCCCGGTAGCCCCTAAGGGGGAGACAGCCGCATTATTCCTGTTGCTAGCTTGGCTGGTTGGGTTCATCCTGATAGGTGTGCTATCATTCTTTACGGCCTTGCCGAGCTTAGAATTGTTTAGCATGGTAGCAGCAGAGATGTATGCAGCAGATGGGGTAGACTTGTTGATATGGCAGCAGCAAACGTCAGGTTAGCTTCCTCCAGGGAGCAACACTAATGAGGTCGAGATGAGGTAGTAGGTTAGGTTTTGTCGAATATTTCGGTCACATTTAGGTCACTGGGTACTTAGCTGCCTTCTGGGGTTGTTACATCATGTTAGGATGTTGTGGGGCTCAAGGAGCAGCTGATAAAGTTGGAGGGGGAGCAGGGTCGTCAGGAGCGGATGAGCGTTCGAGCGTGGAGCTCGATCGCCAGGATCTGATTCGTGATCAGATATACAAGGCAGAGAATGAAATCAAAGACAACAAAACGCAACTACTTCATGCTACAAACGAGTGGAGAAATAGCAACATCGACGAAAGTATCCGTACCCGCATTGAGCAACACCTTGACATCCTCACAGACCAACATCACCTCAGCACTGAAACAAGGATTATCAAGAAACTAACAACATTATATGGAGGACCTATGGCAATTCCACGACCAAGAGATGGCTTCCTGAACCTTGCAGGAATTAACCTCACTGAGGACCAAGTCACTCTCCTAAATCTGGGCATAAACTGTCATGTTATGTCCAGACCGAGTGAGATGGCCCGGAAAGTAGAGTTGGAAATTCTGTTGGACGACATATTCGACCTCGAGACACAAAAGAAGGTCACTACCAAAGATACCTTACAAGCAGAACTTATTGCAGAAGGAGGAAAGAATCGAGGCAATTACAGAAGCACCATACTGTCCCCCGAGCTTAAAGCGGCAGCTAAAAGCCTTCGTGAGAACAAGGAGATAGTTGTCAGGAGAGGTGACAAGTCGCCAATATATGTCATTCTTAAAAAAGACGAATATCTGGCGAAAATGAACATCATACTCTCTGACCAAACTAAGTTCCAAAGGGTAATGAAGGACACTACAGCTGAATTAAAAGCAAAGGTCAACAAACTGATCGAAACTGTGAACGCCAAGAAATCCGGACTCCACCTGCCAAAGATCATTGGGGAATATATATATATATATATATATATATATATATATATATATATATATATATATATATATATATATATATATATATATATATATATATATATATATATATATATATATATATATATATATATATATATAATATATATATAATATATATAATATATATAATATATATATAATATATATATATATATATATATATATATATATATATATATATATATATATATATATATATGCATATAAATATATTATATATATACTGATAATTAGCTAAAAATATATTCAAGTAAATGTAAATTATTTTACCTTGCACCTAGATCCACCAAGCTTGTATGGTGTGCATTTCAGTACTTCGGAAATCTGGAACGATCTGGAATCTCTTATCTGCAATGAAACAATACATATTATTGCACTTGCCACAATACCACACAAGAATCAGTACGCCTTACCACACAATCAGTACGACTGTTTTCAGCGAGCCACTGAACACACTGAAGATTGATAACCCAAATGAATTTTTCATGGATATGATACCAACATCAAATCATAAATCAGATGTGATCCTATCCCCACTGGATTTTGAAGAAGCCATAGACAGTATGCTTATGCACTCTGCACCAGGCCATGACTCTTGGAACTCTATATTCATCAAGAACTGTAAAAAAACGTTATCGCAGGCCCTTCACATTCTTTGGAGACAAAGCCAAGATACTGGCATTATCCCTGACATATTAAAATCAGCAGAGATAGCACCGCCCCATAAAGGAGGAAATAAGGCAGAGGCAAAAAACTACAGACCGATAGCACTAACATCGCACATCATAAAAATCTTTGAGAGAATGCTAAGAAATAAGATCACAAAATACATGGAATCACAGCATCTCCATAACCCCAGACAACATGGTTTCAGAACAGGGCGCTCTTGCCTATCACAGTTGCTGGACCACTCTGACATGGCACTAGATGCCATGGAAGACAAACAAAACGCTGATGTAATTTACACAGATTTCGCAAAAGCCTTTGACAAATGTGACCATTGTGTTATTGCACATAAAATGCGTTCAAAAGGAATTACCGGAAAAATAGGCAGATGGATATACAACTTCCTGACTAATAGAACCCAATGTGTAGTAGTCAACAAAATAAAATCTGGACCATCAACCGTAAAGAGCTCAGTCCCCAAGGGTACTGTGCTTGCTCCAATACTTTTTCTCATCCTCATATCGGACATAGACAAGGACACAACCTATAGTACTTGATCATCCTTTGCAGATGAAACTAGAATCTTCACGAGAGTAGGCAACATAGAGGACACGGCAAACCTCCAATCAGATGTAAATCAGGTCTTTCTATGGGCTACAGAAAATAACATGGTGATTAACGAACATAAGTTTCAGCTCATGCGCTACGGAAAAAATGAAAATATAAAAACGGAAACCACTTACAAAACTCAGTCAAATCATAACATTGAACGGAAAAGCAACGTAAAGGATTTGGGTGTACTGATGTCAGAAGGCCTTACATTTAAAGAACACAATAAAGTAGCCGTCACAACTGCAAGAAAAATGACAGGATAGATAACAAGAACTTTTCACACTAGAGATGCTATACCGATGATGATAGTTTTCAAGACGCTAGTGCTCTCTAGAGCGGAATACTGCTGCATAATGAAAGCCCCTTTCAAAGTTGGAGAAATTACTGACCTATACTTATGCATTTATCTTCGGTTTAACACAACAGGCACCAGACACACGCTAGGCATCATACACACTAGGATAAAACAAACATTAGGCTGGAAGTCAGAAAAGAATTCAAAGAATTTTACTGGAAAGGCTTGCTGTTAGGAAAGGAAGTAATTGAGATGAATTAATGCACAGTATGTCAATTTTGTGAAATATATGATAAAGGAACAAAAACATTTATACCAAAACAGAAATGCAGAACTAAGAAACAGGATTTGTTCAACTGAAATTTCAAGACGGCCGGAGACCAAAAGGCACAAAAATGGAATCAATATACGAAGAGGCCAAACCCCCAAACATACCAGTAATACAAAGAGAAACAACTACACGGCAGTGAGGAGAGAGGCAGAAAGAA
>NC_091155.1:46827370-46917370 GCF_040958095.1 Procambarus clarkii
TTGTAGGTTCTCCTGTGACATTAAATATTCCGTGTCCAAATTATTTACTTCCCTGTTTTTTTGTGTATGTGTTTTTTTCTTTCAGAGACTTCCTTTGTACTTTTCTGGAAGAGAAATTGTTGTTTTTTGATTGATTTTTTTCTGTCATAATTTTTTCTTTTTATTCTCTGCATACTCTTACAAAAAAAAATATGACTACTATTCTAGTAGTCACATTTTTTTTTCTCTGAAGGGGGGAGGAGTGTTACGACCCTGGGTTCCTCAAGTGGAAATCAGAGGTCAAATTGAACTAAATAAGCTACGTTAGATTAGCAAGACGCAAGTCGACGTGTTTTTGTTCGTATATTCCCTGTCAAACGTAGGACGAATCTTGTTGCTCACAAGCATTCAGACTCTTGAGCTTGTTGTGGATTAAGTATAACATTGTTATAAGATTAACTACCCTGAGAACGTGTAAAGTAACAATTTGTTGCATAGGGGAAGATTTTTAATGTGTTTAGCTGCACGATCAATTAGGCTCCTCCTGGCACCACACAAGGCGGGAGCCCTGAGCTGGTCGCTGGGAGCTGTCTTCTCTGTTGGCGTTCGAGGTGTAAACAGCTGGACTCTGGGGCTGCACCTTTCTCCCCTTCTACCTTTCCTCTTACTTATTTCCCTTACCTTAAGTTAAGTATATCTTGTGTTCTAAGTGTGCGTATTCTGGTTGTAACAAACTAGGCTGGTTGTAAGAATTATCCAGAATGGTTTATCGACAAGGGAGAATGGGAAGCTTGACCCGCGTGGTGACCCGGGACCTGACCCCAGGGAATTCGCGGTGAAAATAATGGCGGACATTTTTGTTCATAGTTTTGTATAATGAACCATTCAATAGTATTCACTTATTTAGAGAAATTAGCCGTTATTCATTTTGTATTAAAATGGTATTGTATAATATTACTGGGTACAATATCAAGAGTATTCTAATTATTGAGTTAAGTCATCAGTGATGTCACGAACCAGATCTAAGTTGTAAGGCGGAGTGACCTGGCGGTCGTAGGTCATCAGAGTTGACATGTCTACTATTTCGCAAAGTTCAAATAACCATTTTGGGGATCGGGAACAGCTCTGCCGTTAGATGCTTGTATAATTTAACTTCAGTAAAATAATTCAACCAGTCTGTATCAATTAAGTACAACAGAGGTTAATTGTTATAACTTAAACCTTGCTAAGTAACTTGGTAAGCGATGCGGAATACAATGCTCCAGTCTGGGGAAGACCAGAGAGAGGACAGTTAGTGTGGTTTGAGAAACAACTCGGGCAGGTGGTCTTACCATCATCGGCCTCCCGACAGCACGAACATCTTGCTGGTCGCCCAAAGTACAGTTGCTTTATGAGTTCTTATAGGGATAGTCAATTCATTGCCGTCCAGGTCAATTAGGGAGTGTTCCAGTTGGGAGTGATAACCATTTAGATTTTGTTTTAGTTTTTCTTTTAATAAATTAATAGCTAGTAAATTTGCATTTTTATTATTTCCATGTGTTTGTTATATGTATATGAATTTGTCCTGGTCACGTGGTCCCTACGAGGCAGAGTTGAATTGGGCGCCGATTCTAACATCGAATCGGAATTCATCATTCCCATTTAATTAATTCCACACTCAAGTTCCAAGGTTATAAGCTACTAGTGGGGATCAAGCCCCTAGGTTGATTAATTAGCATGATCGATCCAGACCTCGATCATTGCTCAGTGTTACTGGTCTGGTGGTGGCGGCGGAGGCGACTCTAGGGTTTTGCTCAAAGCCTAGGTCACGTCATATGGGTTGTAGAATCCTAAGTCGGTCAATCATCTTAGGACCATTGGGCGTGGAGTCGGCTTTAGTAAAAGTTTTGGAGTCCCTTGTAGAGAATAAAAAGTAAGAATACGGGTAGAGGGAAAGGTAGGAAAGATAATTCGAGAACACCCTCCCCGTGTTACATGGTAGTGAAGATTGGTGAGACCTGGGGGTAGTATTTGCCAGTGTTTTGGGTACCCCTAAGTGTGGTGTTGTGTTGTATTAGGGTACCACGTGGTCTCACTACCCTAAGGGGGAATACTTACGAAAAAATTGGGGAAAATCGTAAAATTTTGAAAAATTTATAAAATACTACGTAGTTCTGGCAACACTGTGGTGCAATCCGCATAATGTTATGATATAAATTGATGTATTTATGGTACATTTCCATGCGTAATTGGTCAGAATCCGCTGCCCCGCGGCTGTGGCGCGCAGAAGGTATTGCGTCATACGTTCTAAATGTTAAATTTTTCGTAATAATGTCGGAAATAACTCTGTATGTATGAATATAAAATATACACTCATTGGCAACTGTCTCCTCCTAGTGGGGGTGAGTGTGAGACAAGACCAGCAGTCACATGTTGTGTCCTGTTGAGTGAGGATCCTCTGTCGACGCATGCTCTATTCTCGCTCCTGAATATTGTATTTCTTGCCTCTACTGCATAATGACATGTAAGAGGAAGAGTCATAAGATTAGAGCAGCAAATCTGGCACTCGCTCGCCGTCTTTATCAGGAAAAGAAAGCCGCTTTAGCGCAAAGACAAGCAATATCCAGTGAAAAGATTGTGTTTGCCTCTCAGCTGTGAGATATGACGAACCCCCCTACTCACTCACCTTCCTCGACCCTCCTCACACACCTTCCTTGACTAATGAATATGATATAACTGATTGATACTTCAGTAGAAAGGAGAAGGTGATGCAGAAACCAATGACACGCACCACCAAGCCAAGACAGGCTCCTGAGGAAGGTGATCCCGGGAAGGGGACAGGTGCCTATTAGTGCCCATTGCAGTGCCGCCTTGAGGACCCACAATTCGGATCAATTACAATAGGTTAGTATGTTTTCGTGTTATAATTGGATATTTTGTAATATATATGTGCAGGGATATATATATATATATATATATATAATATATAATATATATATATATATATATATATATATATATATATATATATATATATATATATATATATATATATATATATATATATATATTATTAAATATGACCGAAAAAGTAAGATTAATAATTCTAACACGAATTTTTTCAATCTTTCGTACATTTCGTTTCATTGTTGGAGGTAAATCAAAAATCAATTCTCCAAAATTCATTTTTATTTCTAGTCTGACGCGACACGAGCGCGTTTCGTAAAACTTATTACATTTTCAAAGACTTTAGTTCACAAATACACAACTGAATAGAACTTACGCATCTCCGATTTTATATCTACATTTGAGTGAGGTGGAAGGGGTGATGTGGCATTAACACAAGACAGAACAAGATGTGGTATTAATAGGGTATTAATTTCATCAACACAAGACAGAACAAGAGTATTAATAGGGTATTAATTTCATCAACACAAGACAGAACACGAAACAATGGACATTGAATAGAAGTGTTTGTAGAAAGCCTATTGGTCCATATTTCTTGATGCTTCTGTATTGGAGCGGAGTCTTGAGGTGGGTAGAATATAGTTGTGCAATAATTGGCTGTTGATTGCTGGTGTTGACTTCTTGATGTGTAGTGCCTCGCAAACGTCAAGCCGCCTGCTATCGCTGTATCTATCGATGATTTCTGTGTTGTTTACTAGGATTTCTCTGGCGATGGTTTGGTTGTGGGAAGAGATTATATGTTCCTTAATGGAGCCCTGTTGCTTATGCATCGTTAAACGCCTAGAAAGAGATGTTGTTGTCTTGCCTATATACTGGGTTTTTTGGAGCTTACAGTCCCCAAGAGGGCATTTGAAGGCATAGACGACGTTAGTCTCTTTTAAAGCATTCTGTTTTGTGTCTGGAGAGTTTCTCATGAGTAGGCTGGCCGTTTTTCTGGTTTTATAGTAAATCGTCAGTTGTATCCTCTGATTTTTGTCTGTAGGGATAACGTTTCTATTAACAATATCTTTCAGGGCCCTTTCCTCCGTTTTATGAGCTGTGGAAAAGAAGTTCCTGTAAAATAGTCTAATAGGGGGTATAGGTGTTGTGTTAGTTGTCTCTTCAGAGGTTGCATGGCTTTTCACTTTCCTTCTTATGATGTCTTCGACGAAACCATTGGAGAAGCCGTTATTGACTAGGACCTGCCTTACCCTACAGAGTTCTTCGTCGACTTGCTTCCATTCTGAGCTGTGGCTGAGAGCACGGTCGACATATGCGTTAACAACATTCCTCTTGTACCTGTCTGGGCAGTCGCTGTTGGCATTTAGGCACATTCCTATGTTTGTTTCCTTAGTGTAGACTGCAGTGTGGAAACCTCCGCCCTTTTCCATGACTGTTACATCTAGAAAGGACAGCTTCCCATCCTTTTCCATCTCGTAAGTGAAACGCAGCACGGAACTCTGCTCAAATGCCTCCTTCAGCTCCTGCAGATGTCTGACATCAGGTACCTGTGTAAAAATGTCGTCAACATACCTGCAGTATATGGCCGGTTTCAAGTTCATGTCGACTAAGACTTTTTGCTCGATGGTACCCATGTAGAAGTTTGCAAACAGGACACCTAGGGGAGAACCCATGGCGACCCCATCTACTTGCTTATACATGTGCCCATCCGGGCTCAAGAAGGGTGCCTCTTTAGTACAAGCTTGGAGTAGTTTCCTCAGAATATTTTCTGGTATGTCAAGAGGAGTACAGGCTGGATCACGATACACTCTGTCGGCTATCATTCCGATTGTCTCGTCCACAGGTACGTTGGTAAACAGCGATTCTACGTCCAACGAGGCTCTTATCCCTGTGGCCCGTGTGCCCCGCAGTAAGTCAACAAATTCCTTTGGAGACTTCAGGCTGAAGGCACAAGGAACATAAGGAGTCAGCAGGCCGTTGAGTCGCTTCGCCAGTCTGTACGTGGGTGTGGGTATCTGGCTAATGATTGGCCGAAGTGGGTTTCCAGGCTTGTGCATCTTGACATTTCCATACGTACCCATAAGTACCCAGATGAGCCACAGAGACGTTAGAAAGATTTTTTCAGTGTCAGGGTAGTTAACAAATGAAATGCATTAAGTAGTGTCGTGGTGGAGGCTGACTCCATACACAGTTTTAAATGTAGATATGATAGAGCCCAATGATAGAGCTGACTCGGGTGCACCAGCACCCGAGTCAGACGCGTCAACATGAATTTTAAACGGTCGGTCGAACCTTGGACTAGCAAGCACTGGGGCGGAAGCTAAGATCAATTTCAAATTTTTAAATGCCTCTGCACAGTCCGATGACCACTTAAATTTAACGGCTTTCCGCAACAAGTCTGTGAGAGCAGTGGCAACACTGGAAAAGTTCTGACAAAAACGTCGATAGTACGCACACATACCGATAAATCTTTGAACGTCCTTTTTAGACTTTAGTACTGGATACTCCAAAATGGCATTGATTTTATCTTGCCGAGGTAACACTTTTCCTTGGCCCACTTCATAACCGAGGTACGTCACTGTGCCTTGGCCAAAATGACGCTTTTTAGCATTTAAGGTAAGATTTGCCCTTTTCAAGATGGCAAACAACTGGCGTAACCTAGCTATGTGGTCAGCCCAATTACTGTCAAACAGCACGATATCATCTAAATACGCCCGACAATTTGGCACCTTAGCGAGTAGAGAGTTCATGAGTCTCTGGAACGTGGCAGGGGCATTACGCAAGCCGAACGGTAACACTTGATACTCAAAAACACCCTCGGGTGTCACGAACGCAGTGAGCTGTTTAGCACGTTCAGTGAGTGGGATTTGATAATACCCCCTCGAGAGGTCGAATTTCGAAACGTACTTGGCATTTCCCAACTCGTCGATGCAGTCCTCGAGGAGGGGCAGCGGATAGGCATCCACAATGGTCACCTTGTTGAGCTGCCGATAGTCGGTGCATAATCGCCAGGAGCCGTCTGGTTTGGGGACCAAAAGGCAGGGCGAGCACCAAGAGCCCTGGCTCGGCCGGATGAGGCCGTGCTGGAGCAAGAAGTCGACCTCCTTCCGTACGATGGCCTTCTTTTCTGGACTCATCCGATAGGGTTGAAGGCGAATGGGAGTGTAGTCCGTCAACTCGACATCATGGCAAATGGCATCAGTCTGGGTCGGGACCTCCCCGAACAGACTGGAGAATTCATCAACCAACGACTGCACCTCTTCACGTTGGGCCATCTGCAAATGGGACAGTCCCTCCTCCACAGCATTCGCAGAACTAGAATTATTGAAAATGAGATTAGTTGGGTCCCCAGAACAATCATCCCCTCTCTCACTGGAAATGGAAACATTGGTTAGTGCAATGGGCCTGGGGCCCTGGAACTTCTTCAGTCGATTTACATGTATGAGCATTACCTGGTTACGTTTGTCAGAGTGCCTCACTTTGTACGTGAGGTCCCCAGTCTTTTCTGTCACAATGTAGGGGCCTTCGTACTTGTGGGACATAGTGTTCCCTAGTCGAGGCTTTAATACCAGGACAGGGTCGCCAGGCTGAAATACCCGTAACTTAGATTTAGCATCGTTACGTTCTTTCATCTTTTCTTGGGCCTTGTCAAGATACTTTAATGCAGCCGCCTTGCAGTCCTTGAGTCTCTGGTGGTGTTGCGCAAAGAAAGCCGAACCTTCGGATAACGTTACGTTCCCTAACAGATTCTCCTGTAACATTTGCAAGGGTCCACGAACTTTATGGCCAAAGACTAACTCAAAAGGAGAACAGCCCAGTGAACTTTGTAATCCCTCTCTAGCCGCAAACAAAACATACGGTAAATTCTCATCCCAGCAGGTGTGGGAACTCTCGCACGATGTCTTCAACATCTGCTTCAGAGTTAGATGGAAACGTTCAATTACCCCCTGACTCTGTGGATGGTATGGGCTGGAAACCTTATGAGTTATTCCATGTTCCTTACAAAATTGCTCGAAAACGTCAGACTTAAAATTAGTACCATTGTCAGTTTGCACGACCCGAGGCAGTCCAAAAGTGGAAAAAAATTGCAACATACGAGCAACAACAGTTTTTGCTCGGATGTTCCTTACAGCAAAAGCCTCTGGGTAACGAGTAGTGATACACATCATCGTGATTAGGTAAATATTACCAGACTTAGTTCTAGGTAATGGTCCAACACAGTCCATTACCACATGAGAAAATGGTTCCTCTGGCACGACAATAGGCCTTAGAGGAGCTTTAGGTGGAGTCTGGTTTGGTTTCCCAACCAGTTGACAAACAATACACGCATTACAAAATTTTGCCACATCGCTTTTCAGCTTGGGCCAGAAAAAATACTTTAAAATTTTGTGATACGTAATATTAATACCTTGATGTCCCCCCATAGGATCATCATGAGCAGCTGCCAAAACTCTTTCTCTATAGCAGGTCGGCAACATAACCTGGTGGACTACCTCCCACTCATTTGACAAGGGAGCACTCTGTGGTCTCCATTTTCTCATCAAAATCCGATCATTGTAGTAGTACCCAGTTGCTGCGTCTACAATTTCCTCCATAGAGACGGCTGTTTCATGACAATCTGCAAGAGTGGGGTCAGCTTTCTGTAACTCACTCAAGGAGGCATCTAGGCCTTGGTCAGATGCCATTGGCCGAGGCTCAACAGTGTTCTCCTCCACCTCCCCACTACTCTCTGTAGGTGGCGGTGGCAGGCTCTCCACAATGTCCTCGGCCACGTCATCGAGTCGGGCCATGAATGTGTCCGCGAGGTCCACTTGGTTTTCACCACTCGGAAAGCTCCTCGTGACCTCGGGATTTACCACCTTGGCAAGCACAGGGCTGCCCTTACATTTAAGTCCCATAGACCTGGTCACCGCGCACGCAGGGTACACAACATTATCCTCTGCGGCGGGTGGATCGAGGCAAACCTTAGGGGTAGGCAACATAATAGGCAGTCTGGAGTCCCCTACCTTATCCCCTGCTAAATCATTACCAACTATTACATCAACATTAGGGAAAGGTAGGTATGAAGTGACTCCGACTGTACAAACACCCTTGTGGAAATCAGATTCCAGGGTAACCTTATGGAGGGGTACTGCCCGAGTATCACTAGTGACACCCTCGACCAGTACCACCTCTCCAGTGTCGAGAGTGTTGGCACCTTGCAACGCACTCTCTAAAATTAAAGTCTGGATGGCACCGGTGTCTCGGAAGATCACCACGTCCTTCCAGGAAGAACCCTCAAACAAAAGTAGTCTCCCTTTCGATAAGAATGGGGTAAGCAAGTCCAACCACTGTGGGTTGGAGGTCTTACTCCCTAACCCTTCTGAAAGCCTCAAGCCCTGTGTCACAACTAGAGCATTGGGTCTTTTTTCAGGGTGCAGTTGCCAACAACGGCTAATAGTGTGATTTGGACGATTACAGTGACCACAAAAACGTCGGGGAGAAGAGACATTACTAACCGAATTACCCTTCGGTTCACCTTTAGGTGCCGTTGGGCTAGACACTTTAACAGGGTTAGTTATGTCTGAAACAGAAGGTGCATTAGGTAAAGGGTTAGAATGAGCTGGTCTGGACTGGCTGTGGGTATAAGGTTTGCTACTCTGTGGGGTATAATTATTTTTATTGGGCCTTTTGCCCGCCAATTGGTAGTTTTCTGCCAACTTGGCCAAATTCCCTATTTAGAATTTAACTCTATCCTTCCTTTAATGTACTGTGATACGTTCTCTGGCATAACATCTATAAAATGCTCCATTAAAATTAAGTTCCTGAGAGCCTCGTATGTTTCGGCTTTCGCCGAGCGAATCCATCTATCAAATAATCGAATTTGGTCATTCACAAATTCAGTGAGCGGTTGGTTGTGAGTAGGCCTAAGGTTACGATAAACTTGGCGGTGAGCTTCAGGAGTAATTTCAGATGCCCGCAAAATACATTCCCTGTCTTTATCATATTCGAAACGCTCGTCGTCAGGCATGTTTATAAAAATATCTTGTGCTTTACCCCTAAGTCTTCCCTGTAGGATTTTCACCCACTCTTCCTTTGGCCAGTTCATGGACGTGGCCACTCTCTGAAAATGGTTGAAAAACCTTTCAGGGTCAGACTCGGAAAATTCAGGCAAATTATGCTTTTTCTCATAATGCCTGGGGTTTGAATCCCCGGCAGGTGGAGGTCCAGTGGCATTCGCTCTAATTCTAGCCTCCTCGGTTTTGAGTTTTTGCTCCTCTAATTTTATTTTTGCTAACTCTAAAGCTAATTCACTTTCCCTATGAGTTGCACTTTCTGCTTGGCTAGGCTGGCATAAAGGTGTATCACTTGCCAATAGTTGTTCATCAATACAATGTTGTAATATTTCATTCACCAAAGTCCACTTTTTATCTGCGACATTTAATTCTAGGCCAAATTCCTGGCCTAACAATACTAAATTAGACTTTTTAAGTTTCTTTATCTCTACCACTGAAGGCTCCCTTGCCAGGTTCTGCATTTCAGAAGACATGACTAATAATTTTAGCTCCCAGCTAAAGAAAAAATTAAAAAATAAAAATTGGAAAAAAAACAAAAATTTGCACGGCCCCTAACACAAGGCCACACTAACCTTAATCGTGAAGGGATCCAGCTGGGTGTCCAGTCAGTGCAAGAATGTCCTTTGCTAGATGAGCTGGACCCTAGGCTAGCACACAACCGTTCTGTGGAAATAAAAATTTTTAATTTTGGCACTCAAGAATCTAATTTTTTACACTTATAATGTTCCTCCCGGACAGGCCCCCACTTGTTACAACTGATATGAGTGGGGCTTCTATGGGGTACTGGTACTATTAAGGGGTAAAGGTAGTTAGAAGACAAGAGTATCAAATATGGGAGAGCTAAAAGGCCCGGCCCCCAAAATAAACTATCCACAGTAGTAATAACTTGCTACAAGACCATATATGTTAGTCTAAGGGTTGATCACTGCGCTCCCACCTTGGAAGAAGAGATACTCTGTAATTCATGTACTTATTTATTAACCCCTTAACAACCCCCCATATACACTCACACCAATAACAATAATAATAATAACTTTACCACACTATCTTACGTTAAAAGCCTTGGTCCACGTAGGCAGGATACAAGGTTTACACTAATAACAAGCTAGGGTAAAGTACTACTGGATAAGCACTGAAGCTGGATGCAGCTTAGGGTAGTGAAACCACGTGGGACCCTAATACAAAACACAACACTTAGGGGTACCCAAACACTGGCAAAATACTATCCCCAGGTCTCACCAATCGTTACTACCAGAGTAGGCACACTTAACACCATATAATACTTAACTTAAGGGTACAGGAACTTAGGGTAAGGGAAATAAGTAAGAGGAGAAGGGAGGAGAGTAGGGATACAGCCACAGAGTAGGTGTTATCCGCACGACACAGCCAGAGAGAAAACCGAGCTAGCCACCAGCTGCCTCCCTCATGTCGTGGTGCCGGGAGGAGCCTAATTGATCGTGCAGCTAAGCACATTAAAGATCTTCCCCTATGCAACGTATTGTTACTTTATGAATGATTACAAATGTATTAGTAAGCAAAGTTGGTGCCTATGTATTACTTAATAATCAACCCCCAGCTCAGTCTTTAAATGCTCTTTGAGAAACAATAATAGTCTTACGTCTGGCAGGGAAGATACAAACAATTGCTATACGAGATGCCCAACTGTACTACCAGGAAGTTTAATAGCTCAATTTTGACCTCTGGTTTCCACTGGAGAACCCAGGGTCGTAACAAACATGCTGGACCTAGAGGAGCATATTAGTTACGACGCGATTAAGAATGCCGTGCTCCACTCATTCCGGCTGACTCCGGAGATGTACCGGAAGCGGTTCAGAGAGTGTACAAGAGCGTCGGGGAAGTCTTACGCCGAGACCGCCAGGGATATGGAACGGAAATTCCTACGATGGTTAAAGGTGGAGGAAGCGGAGTCGGCGGATGATATCAAACGACTGATAGTGATGGAGAGGTTTATGTCAGTGCTCCATCCTGAGTTGCGAGTTAGGGTGAGAGAAGCAGGTATTAAGGACCTGAAGGCTGCGGCGGACCGAGCCGACATGCTGGAGGAGGCACTACATCTCGGGAGGGAGGGGCCGCCCAGACACTCGCCTTACCCCAGGTCGAGAGGGAACTTTAGGAGTTCAGGAGGAGCGAGGACGGGTGGGGACTCTCCCAAGAGTAGTGTACCCAATGAGATAACCCAGTTCAAGAGCTCAAGAGACGCGGGGAGGAAGCCCCAAGCTGTGGGCAGTGGACCTAGTTCGGGAGCAAGTGCTGCAGTCCCGGACACGACGACAGGGAGTCCAAGGAGGACCCAGGGAGCGTCTGCAAGTGGTACCACCAGGGGGACTGGCGAGTGGCCGCCCAGGGGAGGCAGCCGATGCTTCAACTGTGGTGTGAGAGGACATTATGCCCGCGAGTGTGAGGAGCACCAAAGGAATATAGGACTAATGTTGGAAGAGGAGAGAGTGTTTGTTCACACCCTATATTATATTGGACCCAAAGTGAATGGTTGGGAAATGAAGTTGGGTGAACATCCCTTCGTTTTCGGGGCCAACGTGAAGTTTGGAAAGTTAGACCCAGTGGAGGTTGCCGTTCTTCGAGATACGGGTGCTGACATAAGTATGGTAACCAGGAGTATTCTCCCCAAGGAATTTAATGAGTCACCTATGGGAGTGGTGAGGATACGCAGTGTGGGGGAGGAATACAGGTTGCCACTTCACGAAGTGCAGCTGATATCCGACTGCGGAGTCGAGAAAGCTATAGTAGCTGTAGCCCCTAAATTACCCCTAGAGCATGTACAGATGGTGCTGGGTAATGACCTCGGAGGAGGCAGGATACAACCCGATTGGGCCAGGAGTGCCTATGTTGCAAGTAGCGGTACAACCCTGCCAGGTGAGGTATCGGTCGATCCAGATGGTACTGAGGAAGCCGACTTCGCCAGGGGAAACGTCGCCAGAGACGACGACAACGAGGGCGAGAGTGCAGTGAGGTCGTGGAAAACCCCGACGGGGACCTCCGACTAAGCTTGATGATGCGTGTGGAGGAGTGGCGAGAGCAGCTGTACAAACGCCTGGGGCGGTGAAGAGGCTGCAGACCGCACTCCCTCCACACAGACACGTGAATAAAGTAAGCTCACTGGCGAACGGCAGTGAGGGGCAGAGTGGAGGAGCCACGACGCAGTGCACCCTTTGCCGGCCAGATGAATAATGGTAGGTGCAAGATGAACCACCGTGGTGAGGTGAGCCACAGGGAGGTGGATGAGCCCAACCAGGAACCGAAGAAGACGTCTGCGGGGAAGAGAATCTCATGGAGGAGTGAAGATGTTCGTCGGGAACGAAGGAGCGAATGATATAGGAAAGGCAATGCGAAGAAAGCAGGGAATAGGTACACCCAGGGTAGGCGCCAGCCTAACCAGAGGGGCATTGGGCCATCGCAAAAGCCTAGTGTGGAAGAGAGGAAGCTGCTGGATGGAGTACAAGTGACAAGTGCCACTGTGGGGAGACAACGCACCTTTGGGAGAAGAGGAACCGAGAAGAGAGAAAATTGGCAAAGAGGAGCTCATGAGAGGAAACATGGAGTACCTGTAGGACGCAGTGGAAGTGCAAGACTATCTCGGAGTGCACGACGCGGTGGAGGCGCTGCAGGCACTGAATCTTACAGTGGTAACGAGCCGTTGGAGTACACTCGTAGCGACGGAGAGAGGATTTCTTGTAGGTGTTCAGCCAACACCCATCACACCCGGTCCTATGCGAGGTGGAGATATAATGAGGCAAGTGACTGGCAAGGTGGTACGAGCCACGTCACAAACTGGAGGAGTGACACTTCAGGAATGGAGGGAGCAAGAGTATAGGTTGCCCTCTTGAGTGTTGCTCTTCCGATATGACTCTTATTTTAAGGGGAGGGGTATGCCATCTAATTTGTTACAAATTTGGGTATTGTTTATTTTGAGATTTATTTGATTAGAGGATTTATTGCCAAACAGAATATAGAAAGTTTTGTCAATGTTAAGGGTGAATTTGTTGGCAGTTAGCCACAGATGGACTTTCTTTAGCTCAGTATTTACTGTGGCATTTAGAGCAAGGGGATCAGGACTGGAGTAAATGAAGGTTGTGTCGTCAGCAAATAGAATTGGTTTGAGGTGTTGGGAGGCATTTGGAAGGTCATTAATGTAGATGAGAAAGAGGAGAGGGCCAAGTATGCTGCCCTGAGGAACACCAATGTTGATGGGTAGTGTGGTGTTTGTGTGTTACTGAGGAAGTCTTGGTTGTAGGGTTGATGTAAAGTCATGACTTGGTTACTGACTTTAATACTTAATATGATTACATGACTAGTAGCTACCAAGCTTGGCGGGCGTCCTGTACGCTCTATTGTTTACCTTCTCTCTCTGGCGTCTCAGCCGCCGCACATAGAAAACGGATGGTACCATTTTCTGTGAACATGACATCCCTCCGTTTCTTTAAAAAGAATGAATACAGGATGTCTACCATGCTTGTAGCACAAAGCAAAGTTATTGACACAAAGTAAGTTATTACCATATCAAGAGATACTGCATACATTTAACATTAATTAAGCACACAAAGAATTTAAACAACTTAATCTTTTCCACAAAGGATTTCAATGTTAAAAATACATATGCAATGTTAAACAAACATGAAAGAAACTGTACTACAAAGTTACAAAATATTGAATGAGATATCTGCATTATTCAAACAATATTAAATTTAGTTTAGCACAATAAGTAAATACTTTTCATTACATAGGAACACAATTAATCATCAAATCGTGTAGGGCGTTTAACATGACGTTTAGGACGAGAGTCCTTAAATGCAATAACATCCCTTGATGAATTGTTTGTCGGGTTATAACTATTTTTTTTCTTTTTCTTTTGCACGACTTTGCACTTCATCATTTTCTACACTAGTTGGAATCACTTTGAAATAAGCCATATTACGTGTTATACTATGATCTCTATTACTAGCTGTTACCATAGTTCCTTTTACACTAATCACTTTATATGGTTTTGTATCATACGGCATATCTAACGTTCCCTCTTTTTTCTTTTTAACGAGAACAGTGTCACCAACCTTTATGAACTGTTCCTTTGCACGTTGATCATGAGCAATTTTCATTTTGCCCTTGGCTAGTGCATCCTTCTGAGCGAGACGTTTATCCGTTACCTCGGCTGGCATGACGGGTAGTGCGATTCTCATAGGACGTCCAAATAAAAGTTCACCAGGTGACTTGCCCAGTGTTCCATGCGGTGTTGCACGGTAGTTCCTGAGAAAAGCATACATAGCTTGTTTCCAGGATCGTCCTTCGGCATGAGCACAGCGTACCGCTTTCATGAGAGGTTGCATGAATCTCTCAACTTCTCCATTTGCTTGAGGATGTAGTGGCATCACACGGCGGTGTTTGAATCCAATATGCTCAGCAAAGTTGACAAAGTCTTGTCCATTGAATGGCGGTCCATTGTCCGTCTTGACAACTTCAGGAATGCCAAAGTTTGAAAAGATCTTGTCAAGTTTCGGGATGACGGCCTTTGCAGATGTGGAATTGATGATTTCTACTTCTGGATAACGTGAGTGATCATCAATGACTACCATCAAGTACTCTCCAGTTGGTAGTGGTCCGCAGAAGTCCATCGATACTTCCGTCCATGGTGCAGCAGGTAGTGGTGAAGGTTGTAGAGGTGTTGGTCTTGAAGTATTCACTGCAGCTTGGCAAGGGACACAGGCATCATGCATATCCTTTGCTTGACGATCAATGCCAGGAAACCACACCTTTTCTCGTAGCAGCTGTTTCGTCCTAACAAGACCTTGGTGTCCTTGATGTGCAAGCTTCAGAGCACGTTGCTGGAGAACAGCTGGAATCACGATACGAGTACCTCGCAGCACAGTGTCGAGTTGTTGCGTAACACTTAATTCTGTCTGGAAGCGTTCAAGTGCTTTGAATGCATCTTGGTCAACTCCTGAGGGTGGGATGCGTGGAAACTTTTTCTTAGTCAATGCATCCACTGTTGCTTGCAGAGTTGGGTCCTCCAGGGTTGCAGTACGGATTTCATCAAGAGTGAGAGCCTTAGGGACTGCATCACAGGTTACAGAGTGTACATATTCCTCGGCAACTTGCTGATGCTTGGTGATGGTGAAACTGTTTGCAGGATGTCGACTGATGTAATCAGCGGGATTGCCTGCACCCGGCTTGTATTTCACCGTAAAGTTGTATGGTTGCAGACGAAGAGCCCATCTCTCAATGCGAGCTGGTGGTTTGGACTTTGGATTATTGAAGATGGTCTCCAACGGTTTGTGGTCAGTGACCATCGTGGTGAAGGGCGCACCAAGCAGATACACATTGAAGTGTTCACAGCCCCATACAAGAGCAAGAGCTTCCTTCTCTGTCTGACTGTATCGTTGCTCAACATCTGTGAGAGAACGGCTGGCGTAGGCAATTACTACTCTGGAATCTGGTTGACCAGGTTTGTGTTGGGCTAAAACAGCACCTAATCCAACAGGACTAGCATCCACCGTTAACTCAGTGTCCATTGATGGATCAAAGTATGCAGCAGTCGCATTCTCTACTAGTGCATCTTTCACAGCATCAAATGCATTTTGCTCGATATCGCTCCAGTACCATGATGCATTTTTCTTCAGGAGCTCACGTAGAGGCTTTGTAATGGTAGCAAAATCTGGAATGAAGCGAGAACAGTAGTTTGCCATTCCCAGAAAACTATGTACTTCAGTGGACGTTGAAGGAGGTGCAGCATTCTTGATATCTGCAACTTTCTTAGGATCTGGAGACAGACCTTTGTCACTAAGTACATGTCCAAAGAATTCAATTTTATGTTGATTGAACTCACACTTTGCTCGGCTTAGCGTCAAATTCTTTTCTCGTAAGCGTCGCAATGTTGCACGAAGAGCTTTGTCGTGTTCAGCTTGGGTACGGCCATAAACAATGATGTCATCAGACATGTTGTCAGCATTAGGTATATCTTGCAATACCTGGCTGATGGTGTGCTGGAATACCTCGGCAGCACTGTTAATACCAAAACTCAGGCGCTTGTACCTATACAGACCTCGATGTGTCGTAAACGTTGTGATGAAGCGACTCTCATCATCAAGTTCAAGCTGATGATAGCCCTTGTTTAAATCTAACTTGCTGAATATAGTTGCACCATTCAAGCGGTAGATCATATCATCTACAGTCGGTGTAGGATGGCGTTCACGCATTATTGCCTTGTTGGGAACACGCATGTCCACACAAATGCGTATCTCATCTGGATTCTTCGGCTTTGGTGGAGTGACAATTGGGCTTACCCATGGTGTTGGGCCTGTTATTGGTTCAATGATATCTAGTTCCATCAGCCTATCCAGTTCGGCATTGACTTTCTTGTGAGTATGGAATGGTTGTCGGCGATGTGGTTGGGCAACTGGAATTACATCTGGGTTGATATGCAGATGTACTTTGCTATCAGTATAACAACCTATGGATTTAAATAGATCAGAAAATTCAGCAACAATACCATCAACATTGTTTGCAGATTCCACTGCTACAGCATTAGAAAGCTGAAGTAGCCCCAATTTGGTTGAAGTCTTGTAACTGAGTAAAGACTCCTTTGCATTCCTAACAACATGGAATGTAGTAATGAGCATTGCATTCTTTGACTTAATCTCTGCAGTGAAAGTTCCAATCACTGGCAAGGCTACCTTTGAAGCATAGGCAGTGGCTTTGCCATTATAGTTCTCAAGCTTTGGGAACTGTTTTTTAAATTTTTCATAGTGGCACTCAGCAATGGAGTCAATGTTTTTCCAGTGTCAATGAGAACCTTGAGACAAATACCAGCAATGTATACACATGTCTCTGGGTTGTTTGGAAGATCATTCCATTCTGTGATTGCTTGTACTCCATAAGTATAATCACATTCACTGTCATCTGAGACTGGTTGTAATGAAATGTTGTCTTGTACATTATTAACATTCTGGATATGAGGTGCAATATTGTGTTTACCACCTCGACCCCTATGACCTGATCCTCGTACAGTGCTTTTATTCATTGACTGTGGTTTCTTTAGTGCAGAACGACACATAGCACCAAAATGACCTAGTTTTCCACACTCATAGCACTTCTTACCTTGAGCAGGACAAACATTATCTTGGTGTGGGTAGTCTCCTCCACAATTGTAACATTTATTGTTGACACCCTCTGATGTGGGTCGTCGTGACTGTTTGAGTCTTGTTCCTTGACTCCAGTTGTGATGTGGTTCTCGGCTCAATTTACTGTTAGGTTTGCCATGATATCTTCTTTGATCACGGTGTCCTCCCTGAACCTTACGTACCTCATCACTGTTAGTAACAGTGGCAGAACCATTATTGGCACTGCACTCCATGACACGAGCATCACGTGCAGCATCTTCCATTCGACGAGCAATATCCAGTATCTTGGTAAGAGAACTTTCATCATCAACAAGTTCTAGAGCTCTTCGACGGAGACGTGTAGATGTGCATGTTTCAATTATTTGCTGTTTGATTTCTTTGTCAACATCAGCAAACTCACAATGGGCTGCTAAACCCTGCAGACGTGTGTGGTATTGATCCACAGTTTCATTAGAGAGTTGTTTTGCTCTCCTGAAATGCATAATTTCCATTGCAGTATTTTGCCTTGGTTTGAAATGCTCTGTTAGTTTGGCTTTGGCAGTGTCATAATCTTTGGCACCACCAGTGTCTTTCAGTGTGTCAAAGATGTCACAAACTCTATCACCTGCATAATGAAGTAGAAAGGCACGCTTTCTTTCAGCACTTTTGATGTCAGAAACTATCAACAAATTTTCAAACTTTTTAAGCCATTTGACCCACCTCTGTGACAGGTTTGTCTGGTCACAGTCAGGATCAAATGCAGGAAACTGAGGTATATTTGCCATTTTTACTGAATAAATGTAACTTATCACTTAAATGTTCCTCAGAATATTAAACACTTACTGCACTGTATATGTTAGTCAAGAATTCACTGTAATTACTTTAATTTTGCAAAGCACACAAGCATTTTAATGCAAAAGTTCACAACAGTGCACAATATAGCAGCAACTGACTTCTTACCTAGCCCTTGTGTACATGTGTTGTTCCTACTCACAGCAGCAGCACAGCAGTTGGCACAGCAGTTGGTACAGCAGCAGTTGGTACAGCAGTTGGTGCAGCAGTTGGTACAGCAGTCGGTACAGCAGTCAGTTCAGTGTGATGAATTTTGTAGCACGGAGCGTCGTTTCGTAACCAAAACATCAGGTTTTGTACACATCAAAGCGTCGTTTCGTACACAACGTCGGCAGATTCCTCAGTACACAGTTTCTTCAGCACAGCTTGGGTAGCACACAGCATTGGTTAGCACACAGCATCGTTTAGCACACAGCATTGGTTAGCACACAGCATCGGTTAGCATACAGCGTCGGGTATGGCGCTCACAGCTTCTCTTCCTCCTCCAGGCAGCATGCTTCTCCCTTGTGTTTGAAACTGAACAAATACCTGCGTTCACAGTTCATCCTCGTCGCCAATGTGGTGTTTGTGTGTTACTGAGGAAGTCTTGGTTGTAGGGTTGATGTAAAGTCATGACTTGGTTACTGACTTTAATACTTAATATGATTACATGACTAGTAGCTACCAAGCTTGGCGGGCGTCCTGTACGCTCTATTGTTTACCTTCTCTCTCTGGCGTCTCAGCCGCCGCACATAGAAAACGGATGGTACCATTTTCTGTGAACATGACAGGTAGGGTGGGAGAAATTGTATTATTCACAGAAACATATTGGAGCCTGTCAGTAAGGTAGGATTTGAGGTATTGTAGGGAGTGTCCTCTGACTCCATAATGATGTAATTTAAGAAGGTTATGGTGGTTGACAGTATCAAAAGCTTTACGCAGGTCCACAAATAACCCAACAGGGAACTCATTTTTATCAAGAGCTGTATGAATCGAGTTAAGCATACTAATAAGTGCATCGTTAGTGCTTTTTTTGGGTCTGAAGCCATATTGGCAAGGGCTAAGTATATCGAGTTTGGCTAGATATGAGTAAAGCTGTTTATAGATTAGTTTTTCAAAATTTTTTGACAAGTTTGGCAGGATTGATATAGGTCTGTAGTCATTAACATCTGTGAGATCACCACATTTGTGGACAGGCGTTACTCTCGCTTTTTTTTTTTTTTTTTTTTTTTTTTGAGATATATACAAGAGTTGTTACATTCTTGTACAGCCACTAGTACGCGTAGCGTTTCGGGCAGGTCCCTGGAATACGATCCCCTACCGCGAAGAATCGTTTAATATCTGAACATTAATCGTTTATGATATGAATCGTTTATGATATGAAAAATATGAATCGTTTTAGAATATCTGGAAAGGTTTGGAGTTCAAGTGACTTGTTGAAGAGCAAAGCAATAGCAGGGGCTAAAGATCTGGAGGCTTTTTTGTAAATTAAAGTTGGTATCTCCTCAAGGGCACCAGACTTGGTTTTAAGGGAAAGGATTATCTCATTGACGTCAGTGGAATTAATAGGCTTTAGGTACAGAGACTGTGGATAGTTACCTGTAAGATAGTCCTTAATGTCAGTACTGAAAGATGGAATATCATTTGCAAGGGATGAACCAATGGAAGAGAGGAACCTATTGAACTCAATAGCAGAATCAGAGGCTGAAAGCTGATCATCGTTATTAGACAGGAGAGTCAGTTTGTTATTTAAAGACTTCTTTGTTCCCAATATTTGTGAAATTGTGCTCCAAGTTTGTTTAATGTTGCTCTTTATTTGGGTAAATTTATCTTCGTAGTATTTAGTTTTGGCTCTTCTAATTATCTTAGATAGCAATAACGAGTAATTCTTTGAGAATTCTTTGGAGACAATTCCTAACCTATACTTCTTCTCAAGGTCATGTATTTTATTAATAGATTTAAGTATTCCCTTTGTAAGCCAGGGATTGTTAAGCCTTTTGGTTGTGACTTGTTTTGTAAGCATAGGACAGTGGGTATTATAAAGGCTAAGAGTTTTTTGAAGAAAAGATTGCACTGATAGGTTGATGTCCTCTATGTTACCTAACTCGGACTCCCAGTTGACATTATCAGCAGCAGTTATAAAATTGTCTATAGCAGTTTCATTGTGCAGTCTGAAACGTATCTCTCTTGACTCAATAGGTGGTTTGCTAATGTTAGTTAAGAGAAATGTGGGGTAATGGTCTGTAGTGCTATCGGTGATTATACCTGAAGTAAGCAGAGAGGTTATGTTTCTCCAGATGTGATCTAGAGTCGTGGCAGTGCTATCAGTGATTCTAGTAGGTCTAGTGATTAAGGGTATGAGGAAGCAGGAATTCATACAGTTGAGGAAGCTAACAGCAGTAGGGTGTTCTGGCTCGCAGAGGTCAATATTAAAGTCCCCTGTGATAATTAGGTGATTTTTGTTCAGTCTGTTATCAAGTATTAGATTTCTAAGGTTTGAGTTGAATTCGGACACATCAGTGTTAGGAATTCTATAAACTGCACCCACAGACAGGACAGACTCGGCACCCTTGACTCTGAAGCTGGCGAAGATATACTCCCCATAGCAGTCTCTAGTTCTAATTTCTTTTAAGCATGTTAGTTCTTGGTGGTAGTAAAGAGCAGTGCCACCACCTCTCTGAAGTTGACGACAGTTGTGAATTGCTGAGTAGTTAGGCATGTTAAAGAGTTGAGTAGTATCCTCTTTCAACCATGTTTCAGTAAGTATAATAAAAGAGAATTTGTTGTCAATAGTTTCTATCAAGGCACTAACATCATCGAAGTGTTTACCTAGGGATCTAACGTTCAAATTGATTACAGAGATATTGTGATTATGAGTTAATACATTGTTTACATCATGTGCTGCAAAATATCTGCAATTTAGATCATTAAAGTGATTATTGTCATAGATAGTGGATAAGAGGTTAAGTTCTGGGTCTATACTTGTCTGCATAAAAAAAGCTGATTGCATGAAAAACAAGGAAAGAAAGGCAAATTACAAGGTAGAAATAAGCTATAAAATAGGGAAAAATATGTACACAATACTGTACAAAACAAACACAAAATGAATAACAAAAAAAAAAAAAAAAAAAAAAAAGTAGCTTACAAGGGGCTTACAGGGGTACAATGGAGTAAGGGAGTATGGCTAGGCTAGGCAACCTAGGTAATAAATGAGATTAAAGAAAAAACATATAAACATGGACTATACAAAACGCAAGATATAAAAATACAAAACAAAAATATAAACAAGACTAAGCAATACAAAAACAAATTGAGCAAAAATGAAAAATGAGGTAGATTGCTTACAAGTACTCCCAGGTACACTGTAAGTAACAATTTGCAATTTGAGATGCAGGCAAAGCCAGGGGTACAATGGAGTAAGGGAGCATGGCGAGGCTAGGCAACCTAGGTAATAAAAGAAATCAAAGAAAAGTTGAATAATAAACATAGGCAAATTTAAGCTAATGATTATTTTTTTTTTTTTTTGAGATATATACAAGAGTTGTTACATTCTTGTACAGCCACTAGTACGCATAGCGTTTCGGGCAAGTCCTTAATCCTATGGTCCCTGGAATACGATCCCCTGCCGCGAAGAATCGTTTTTTCATCCAAGTACACATTTTACTGTTGCGTTAAACAGAGGCTACAGTTAAGGAATTGCGCCCAGTAAATCCTCCCCGGCCAGGATCCGAACCCATGACATAGCGCTCGCGGAACGCCAGGTGAGTGTTAACTATAAATAGTTCAGTTATGACTGTATAATTAATAAGACCTGAAGAACTATTAATGCACTCAGTTAAATAATTTCAGTAAATGACTAGTTAAGAGTAAGTTAAAAATTAAGTCAGAAAATGAAACAATGAGACTTAGGATACCTAGCCCCACTAGTTGACAGGGGGTTAATTAAGTTAATTCACTGGGAGTGATAATAAGGCGAGACAAACCACATTGGGAGAGGAAAGTGTTGAGGTTCTCTTCTTTAGTAATTGTAAACATTTTGCCCTCTGCGGTTTTTCTCACCTTTATCAGTCCATCTCTAACGAAGCACTGATGAATCGCATCTGGGTTTTGTTGACGGATTTGACGCAGGCGGTAGAGGAGTTGCTGTCTGTTCCTAGTCAAGCACTCGTTGATGTATAATCCCTTCCGTTGGGATGCAGCTGTCCGGACTAGATGGGATTTCGTGAACTGGGAAGACAGCTTCAGGCGAATTTTCCGCTGGTTTTGACCTGATGGATTCTTTTTGCCTACTCTGTAGGCAGCAATAACGTCAGTTTTGTTTAGAATGAGCTGCAATTTGTTTTTTAAGAGATCCTGAGCTATTTCGACACAATTTTCACCTTCATGTTCCACAGGTATATCTTGGGACGACACAATAACAGAGTCTAGCAGCTTTTGCTGGTCTTGTTCATCCTGGGAGACGGAACGTTGGGCTGAAAATGTACTGATACATGCAGTCATTTTGCTGAGAGCTTCCTCCTGTTTTTTTATGGCTTCGTCAGTTTTCAGAAGGTTGTTTTCCTCACGGAGATCATTCAAATCATGCTGTAGTTGGTCTTGGCTAGCCTTGCAGTTTCTAATATCCTTGCGGAGGAGGGTTATTTCTTGTTGTTGTTGTTGGAGATTAGCGCGGTTCGCTAGATTCTCACTTAGAAGACTGAAGATGATAGTATTTTGAGACTCGAGGACTAGGCACAACTTTTTGAACCACTGATTCTCGGTCCAGTTAGTGAATTCCTTTGAAGGACCGAAAGCTCGCTTGAGTTGCTTAAACTGGGATGCTAGCATGTTCATAGGAGAGGGTTGAGAGGACTCTGCTCCCTTGCTCAATGGGGTGGAGGGGAGGGCAGTACCGCCGCCCCAGACCCCAGAGCTTCTAGACGGAGAAACCCGAATATTGTTAGAGTTGGCCGGGATGGATGCCTTGTTAAGGGGTTTGTTGTCCTTATTTCCCTGCACAGTCACATTTTTAGGAGACATGATTGGTTAGAGTGGACTGGGGGTATATATTGTGAAGAAACTTGCGTCAGGCAGCGCGGTGGCGGCATCATGCACTGGTACTCACAGCCGTAGAGGATTGTTTTGAAACTTATTTGAGATGGAATGAGTTGATTTTGGTCGGTTACTTTGGTTTTGCTATAACATGCTTGGACTCCATGTACTTAGCTGCCTGTGGGTGGCGGTCTACATCATCTGGCGATAGTTTAACCCTTAAACTGCGCATGGCGTATATATACGCCCTGAGTAACATGTCCCATGGTGCGCATGGCGTATATATACGCCATAGCGTGCCAGGCCTGATTCAAATGACCTGCGGCTACACAGGGTTCACAGTAGCCTCCTCAGGGCTCTTGTAAACAGATGCCATTTTAGAGAAAATCGTGGGCAATATTCTCAGGTGTGAGAGGCACAGTACTGTTGGAGCAACCAAGGCCGGCGCACGCAGCATGAGCGAACAGCATTGCTGTTCAGCTTGTGACCACAGCATCGCTGAAAAAAGTTAAAATAAATATATAATGGTTATTATTTAGCGATGACAATATTACAGATGACCCATGACTGTGATATAAATAACCAGGGTTGTGATAATAGCAGGATTGTTGTAATAATTAGCGCTGTGGGAGGAGTGATGCTGAGAGATGGAGGGAGACAGCATCGTTTACTGACTGTGTGGCTAGCTGTTATTGTTTGCATTCACCATACCAGGTCAGTGGTTCTCTATGGTGAACACAAATGTAGATACTTATATATAATGTGTGTATTAGTGTAATAACAGCAAAAGGATTATGCTGGGAGGAGCCATATGGGTGACGGAGGTGACGTCGTCTGCACGATTTGTCTAGCTGTTTAGAGGCTGGCCACTAAGCTCTTTGGGCGCACTACAAGCTTAGGTGTACAGTTACGGTGCATAAAACATGTAGATATTTATATATAATATGTGTATATAGTGTAATAACACTGCAATCAGTATTGTTGGGGTAGAAAGTTTAGTGCGTGTGACCTTGAAAGAGTGAGGGAGCCGTCATCTGTGTATAGCGACGACTCTTAGTGCCTGAACTAACTATATCAGCTTAGCTGTACAGTTGTGGTGAACAAAATATATACATACTTATATATAACGTCTGTATATAGTGTAATAACACCACAAATGGTATTGTTGGGGGAGAAAGTTTAGTGCGTGTGTTGAGGGAGTGGCAGCGAGTGGCTGGCTGGTGTGTGGCGGTAACTCTTCGTTGCTTTTCGACTCTCAATACCAACTTAGTGGTTCGTTATGGTGACCAAAACATGCAGATACTTATATATAACCTGTGTATAGAGTGTAATAGCAGCAAAACTATTTGTTTATTGTATTATAAACATAATAATTGAATCACTAATATGCACATCATACTTTTGAATATAGCGATTATTCACCACTTTTATTATATAAATATATTACAATACACACTGTTGAATAATATTACTGCAAAAAAACTAAGAAAAAATCAATCGGAGCCATTGAAATAATTAGGTAATAATATCTTTGTGGCAACTCCCATCTGTCAGCGCGGGTGACGCTGACCAGGTCTAATGACCGCTCTGTCAATGCTCACTTTTTGCCAGACTTCCTCGGTCAATTGCGCCCAAAATATGTCACCTACGTTTTTTTTTTCCGTGCTCAGGGGACACAAATTAACATGTTTAAAGGACGAAAAAAAAAATTTTGAATTTTTTTTTTCTTGCGCACAGGGGTGTAAATGTCCCCAGGACCCCTGAGCAGTGTAAGGGTTAAGGGCTGATATACAGCTTAGAGTGAGGAGCGTAACGTGCACTCAACCGCGTCAGACGACCAGTGAGTGATTCTCAAATGAAAGAGTGTCCCCTACTGCAGATATGACATTTTGGAAGAAACACTAGTCGATCGCGGATTGGCCGACTTAGGTCATGGGCGACCAATCAGGGCCCGCCGTGACGTCACCAAGTGCCCCTGGCGGCGCCAACGTCAGAGTTGACCTGACCGTGAAGGCGAGAGGACGCACCTCGGTCAGCTCTCAAGGATTTGAGGCTCTACAAGCCTTTCTTAGTGGATTAGAGCTGGCTATCGCAGCCCATATTATGTATTGGAGACCCCGCGCTTCTGGGAAGCAAAAAGGAACCAAGTTTATTGAGCAAAAGAGTGCCAAACTTGGAAAATATTCGGCGACGACGCTGGGCGGCGACGCTGGACGTTGAGGGCCTGGAAAGGTCTGGTGGGCAGGCCTAGCTGTGACCGGGTCTCACATCCACTGAGGGTTTTGGAAGGACGACACCGTTCCTAGGACAAGGAGCAACGCCTTGTGGAAGGGGCGAGTGTGGGAAAATAGTGATAAGCTCAGTGCCCATCGATGAACCAGGATTGGGGTAGCTGAATCTCAGGGATTGGAACGGCGACAACGCGAAGGCTCCACGACACCTGAGTACCTGTGGAACGTTTCTGGATCGTCAAGGATCGATTCAGGAAGCGTGGGAACCTCACACCATCGAGGGACAGGCGTCGTGAGCCAGGAATGTAAGGTAGATCATATTCCCTCCCATTTCCCCTTGTGTGAGTAGGCTAGTTATGCCACAATATTTACTTATGTATGTGGAAATAGGACATTAATACTTTAGTAGTAGAATAGGCTGCAAGGCAGCTTGTGTCCAGGACTGTCAGAGGGGACAGTGTGTATGGATGGCAGGACAGTGAAGAAGAGGCGCCGACGTGGTGAAAAGGCCCTCCTGTGAGAGAGTGTGGGACTCCTGTCTTTCTGCCCAGTTGAAGGAGTGTTGGAGGTCGTGGAAGAAGAGGCTGACGATCTCCAGACTTATTATCCTTATTTCCATATTCATGTATTACTTGTGATTGTATGTGTGTTCATGTAATTTGCGTCAGTAAATTCACACATTTTATCATTGTGTTTAAGTGTGCCTCCATTTATAATATTTCTCTATGAGCATACACGAAGGTTATCATAGTACCACCTAGAGAACACTACGTTCTCTATAGAAGTTCTTATTGCCTGGAGAGTGGTAAAGACAGCACGGACCTATATAAAAGTGTACCTTAGCCATCCGATCAGTATCAGTGCCTGAATGGTGGCAACTAGTAACGTGGTGGCTAGAGAGAGGTAAAGCCACACAGACCTTCCTGGGAGAGTACCCTGGGCCGACAGTCTAGTAGCAGATCTATGGGAGTAGCAATCTTCTGGCTACAAACAATATATAATACACCCACTGAACTGCATTGCTGGGGTGCAGATATAATAACCCAGGTGGCGACCTTGTTAAGAAGAAGATAGAGAAGGCAGGCAGGAAAGGAGTTCCTGCAGCCTTTTGTCTGGCAGGCAAGGCTCAGGGAGGTTATGGTTATAAGGTAAGCCTGAGTCTTCCTTCACTCCTCCACAGGTCTAGGCCGGAACTGTTAACAGCAGTTTCCCCGTGTTTGACTGAAGGGCTTCCAGGGTGAATCAGTGGCACCCCCTTTTGTGGTGGAAGCAAAGACCTGCGGAGGTGGGCATTGTTGGTCCTCTCCTGTGTGACCAAGGAGACTCCGGTGAATCCCGGGAGTCGGAGGGGCTGAGTATTCGGCCTTTTGAGCCCCTAGCAGCTGAGTGCTAGCAGAGCCCCGGCCCACCCTCCACGTGACACTGTTTACTGCCTCCTGACACTTTTGGGTAACATAGTCCATCATACCCTGTACAGACTTATCTCTGAGGTCTGTGTCCCAAGGTATTTCACTTAGGAAACTTCTCATCTGTTCATAATTCCCCTTTCGGTATGCCAGCCTTTTGATTCCTAGTTCTTTTTTGGGGGAGATAAGTCCTAGCTCTACCAGGTACTCAAAGTTCAATACACTGTGGTCACTCATTCCCAAGGGCTCTTCCATCTTAACTTCCCTTATATCCCACTCATTTAGGGTAAATATCAAATCAAGCATTGCTGGTTCATCTTCTCCTTTCATTCTTGTTGGTTCTTTGATGTGCTGGCTTAGAAAGTTTCTTGTTGCCACGTCCAGCAGCTTAGCTCTCCATGTTTCTGGTCCTCCATGCGGGTCTCTGTTCTTCCAATCTATCTTCCCATGGTTGAAGTCTCCCATAATTAGTAGTCCAGATCCATTCCTGCTAGCAACAGAAGCTGCTCTTTCTATTATGTTAATGGTGGCCATGTTGTTTCTATCATATTCCTGTCTAGGTCTTCTGTCATTTGGTGGTGGATTATATATGACTACGACTATAATTTTTTCCCTCCATTCGTTACGGTACCTGCTATGTAGTCCCTGAAACCTTCACAGCCCTGAATATCCATCTCCTCAAAATCCCAGCCTTTTCTTACCAGCAGAGCTACACCACCCCCACCTCTTCCTTCCCTCTCTTTCCTCATAACATAATAGTCCTGTGGGAACACTGCATTTGTTATCGTTTTCGTGATCTTTGTTTCTGTGAGGGCTATTATGTCTGGGTTTTCCTCTAGTACCCGTTCTCCAAGCTCATTTGCTTTATTTGTAATTCCATCTATGTTAGTGTACATCACTTTGAGGCTCACTTTCTTCTGTCCCTTCTCAAATCGCCTCCTTGGTGAGTGTTCTGCTGGTGGGGGAGGCTGTTCCATGGGTGTGAGGACCTGTGAGGTGGATAACAGAGTCTCAGAGGATACTGGGATGAGGGGCGGGGGATCCAGTGAAGGGGGAGGGACAGGGAGGGTATGGGGTGAAAGAGGAGGGAGGATGGGAAGGAAAGGGGGGGAGGGAGGGAGGACTCGGGAGGAGGGGAGGGGTAGAAGGGTGGGGATTGGGTGTGGGGGGAGGGAGATTTGGCTGAACATTTGAGTGGGGGCAGGGAGGGTTTGGGGTAGGGGGGTTTTCTATGCAGAGGGTGGCGGGGTTGTCCTTCCTTCTGGTGTTACTGGATAGCTGGTTGTGGGTTCCCCCCTCGCCTCTGGGGGTGTTGTGCTGGGAGCTGTGACTTCCTGGTTTTCCCCCTTTTGCCCTGCGCCTCCTCCTTGCTTCTGCCGCCACGGCTCTCTCCTCCCTTGTCATGTCTCTCTGGAGGAATACATTTTTTAATTTTCCCACTTTTTCAGGGAGCTCTTCCTTGATAGGATCTTCTCCTTTGTGCTCTCGTTTGCAAACACTATCTTTATCATTCAGTCTCGGTCTTTGTTGTACCAACCTAGCCTGAAAACCTTCTCAATGCTATGCTCAGCTCCTTCCATGTCTAGTGCCTTTAGTACTTCATTCACTGCTGCTTTGTCCTTGTCATTCCACTCTGTCCTATTAGAGCCTTCCTGCTCTTTAATACCCACAGCAACCACTGATCTTTCCAGCAGTTGGCTAGTGGAGTGTGCCGCCTCCTGTGAGGTGGCTGCTGTCGGAAAATCCGACAGCATTTAATATATCATACAGATAATAGCTGTGTTGTATAAACAAGTTAACCATAGAAAACGTAACTTGTAGTGGAATTACCGTCTATAGAAAATGGGATATCATCACCACATACTATTATATTCTCCACCTATTATGGTGGGAAATATTCTTAAATACATTAGTCTTTGGACTTTACCATCATAAAAACATCTTATATAAATTAACTTAATTATCAATATTAAAGTAGAGTAAATGTGACCCTTCTATCACTTTCTGAAATCTGGGCAATGTAAGCCAGGCGTCAGGGAGGAAGGAGGGAGCCATTGTTGTGTCACATCCGAGACGCGTGGAGCAAATTCGGCTCCTATCATATCTGGACAATGTCGGCCAGGCGTCAATAGTATGGAGTGTTAGATGCAGCCATTGTTTATACTAGACCAGAGGCACACGGGAGCAAATACGGCTCTTGTTAATTTTACTTGGACGTAGTGTTATGGAAGCCAAAGGTGTACCATTTTCAACACGCTGTCAACAAATCAAGTTAAGTGTTCTTTCCGAAACCCAGTATCTTTCATTTATGGCCATTAATGTCATTATATAGGGTGGGCCGGTTAGAGCACGTGGAAGCCTCAAACTAAAGGTAATTAAGCCAGGTCTTCAATGTTCCATGTACAGTTTTCTCTGAAATACTTGTCATATATAGAATCTGGCTTCACAGCTAGCGCCCTTTTGACAGGTCAAGATGAGGAAGCAAGATTTTGTGCACCAGTTACTGGGTGATGGAAGCTACCTCAAAGAGGATAATTTGGTGTCTACACCCTAGTTATACCTGGTGGACTAACCTGCTGTACTATAAGATAAGGAACCTCTTCAATGTATGTAGTCTATTACTGTAGTTTGATTGGCTGCATATATAAATTTAATAAACCCCCCTAATGTGTAGAGGATCGATTTGTGAGATTAAGAGATTATTGCAGAAATACAGTCCGCTTATCATTATACAAATTGCTATCGAAGTATATAAATTAACGTAAATATAAATTCATATAAATTAAATAAATATAAATCTCACAGGTCGGTGCCCACAGCTGCTTTCATGGCCACCTCCATCACTGCAGTCATTACTTCAGTTATTTTTTTTTTAGTATTTCCGCAAATGTGGCTTTTATTGTGGCATTCTCATCCAAAAAACTATTACCTCCTTCTCCCTGGATGGTTTTCTGATTCTCAGCCTCGATACCATTCTCTTTGAAGGCTCTAATCTCCTCCTTTGCTGCTGTCAGCTCTCTTTTCAGGCTGCTTATTTCGTTCTTCATTTCCTGCATCATTTCTTGCATCTCACTCTTGATGTCCTCCAGAAACTGGGCGAACATTTCCTTCATTTCGTCACCTTGGCTTGTGTGTGTGTTTGTGTGTGTGTACATGTACTCACGTATTTGTACTCACCTATTTGTGCTTGCGGGGGTTGAGCTTTCGCTCTTTGGTCCAGCCTCTCAACTGTCAATCAACTGGTGTACAGATACCTGAGCCTACTGGGCTCTATCATATCTACATTTGAAACTGTGCATGGAGTCAGCCTCCATCACATTACTTCCTAATGTATTCCATTTGTCAACCACTCTGACACTAAAAAAAGTTCTTTCTAATATCTCTGTGACTCATTTGGGCACTCAGTTTCCACCTGTATCCCCTAGTGCGTGTGCCCCTTGTGTTAAATAACCTGTCTTTATCTACCCTGTCGATTCCCTTCAGAATCTTGAATGTGGTGATCATGTCCCCCCTAACTCTTCTGTCTTCCAACGAAGTGAGGTTTAATTCCCGTAGTCTCTCCTCAACTGGGGGGACCTTAATTTATTAAGTAATGTTTACATAGCAACTGCTGTACCCCAATAAAAGATGTCGTGTAACATGACTGAGTAGAATACCAGTACTGCAAAGATGCAACTAAGGGAATGAGTCGTAGGACATTAACCGTGCCTAGTGCCGGCTAGCCGAAGCAATGTTGCAGTACTCGCAATCAGCTTAATACTATAATTAAAAACAATGCCAGAGTTAATTGAGTGGAACAGCCAGTACAGTATGTATAAAATATATTCTGTATACACAGAGGGCATAGAAAAGAATAGATAAGAAGTTCCAGGGGTAATGATATGCTAATGCCTAGTTTACATGTAAAGTCTGCAACCCCCAACTTGCACTACAAGAGAGCACTTGACATATGGTAAGTAGCTGCGGGCAGCCGTAGACTTGGGGATCCGGCGCAGCACCCCCACTCCGCAGGCCAGTGAAGCCGGACCCCCACCCCCCGAAGGGCGAGGTGCCCGCTGGCCGCAGAAGTAACTTATCTAGGTAATGGAATGACGTCTTGCCTGACGTAGGAGTGGAACGCATCACTTTTCCACCTGCCAACTGCTCTGATTGCTGCCGGTGCCAGGCCATCCTTGGACATCTGCGTGGCCCTGCCGATTCTGAAGGAGTGCGGAGTATAATCATTTGGAGGCAGGCCTAGCGCTCGAACGGTAGCCCGGAGCACCCATGTGAAATCTTGTCTGGTGACCGGGGCGCCCGATTCGCCTAGGAAGATAGGTCCTGGTTCCATGCCCCGTCGTCTTATGTAGTTCGCCATGGCACGGACAATGCAGTAGTTGTCTGGTCACGGGCAATCGTCGTGCGGGGAGCCATTGGGCCTTGTTGCGCGCTCCCTTAAGTAGTTGTGTGACTAGGAACTGGCGAGTAGGATCCTCCCTACCGTGCAGCTTGAACATGAAGGTGATTGCCGCAAGGTAGGCGCTGAGAGAGTGGAAAGCCAAACCTCGGGACAGCAGCGACTGCAGGAAGTTCCCCAGTGTCGTGGACGAGGCCTTGAAGGGACACTTTCGTCCCCTGTCGTTCGATATATACGCCACGTACTCCGCCCACTTATGTTGATATGCTCGCCGCGTCGCGGGCTGCAGGGAGTCGAGTAGCGTCCTTACAGTTTCAGGGTGAAGTTGCAAGGCAGGAGGTGCTGCGGGATTGCGGTTGGCTTCTCGGCGAGTCCTGCGTCTCGCACGAACGAGGGCGGCAGTACCTGCAACCGGGAAAGAGCGTCACAAACCCCGTTTAACTTGCCCGGGAGGTGAGATGGAAGAAGCGTAATATTATGGGTGGCTATGGGAGAACACTTGAAGTTCTCAAATGGGGGGGACCTCGAAGGGGCCCGCTATGCGCCCCAGGCTCAGTTCCTTGTCGAGCATAGGCCCCACTAAATGTGGCAGGGCTGTAGTTGCTGGGGGGGGGGGTACGAGAGGGAGGGGAGTCCGAGCCCCTTCGTAACTGAGTAGCAAACCCCCCCGGAAGCCTCCAACGACATAGTCCCGGAAGGGGTAACCCACCAGGAGAGCATCAAGTGCTTCTGCGTCCACTGGCGTTGTGACGTGTGTCTTTCTTCCTGCTCTTGTCCTGAGTGGGGCAACGGGAACGATTCTCCTTGGCGGAGGCGACTCGAGGTTTGGCCTGGGGGCACGGGCAGTAGGCAGGGTGTCGCTTGTGGCAGCACGTGCAGTAGTGCTTGTAGGTGCAGGAGGGGACAGAGCAGCCTGCCCCAGTTGCGTGGAAAGAATAGCAGTATCCCGGTGGTAATCCGTAGGCCCGTGCAGTAGAGAGCGAACGTTCAGCTGGGGAGGCGACTGCGCGAGGCACCACCTGAATCCGCTCCTGCGCTGCACGTTGTACCGACCGGATCTCCAGGTCGAGTCTTAGTGCGGTCCAAGGGCAGCCCGACCTCTTCTTGTCCCACCTGAAGGCCTCATCGTACCACATCCAGTCGCCTCGGAGGTTGCGCTTCATGGACTTCACGTAGCGGACATAAGTGAAAAGCGCCCGCCCCTCGGCGGGATGTCGCTCCAGGTAGATTGAAGCAAAGATGTCAAAGCCGTGCCCCCACTGCTCCGGCGTCAGAGGCGGCAGGTTCTTAGTGGATAACTGGGCCTCAGAGGGAGTGGCATGGCGTGTCTCTGAGGGCCTGGCATCGCGTTCATAAGCCAGCAGCTCGCGCAGGTCGATGTACTTCTTCGCCCAGACTTTCTTCCTTAGGGCCAGTGGGACGTGCTCGCCTAGCATGGTGATGGTGTTGCCTCGCGTCCCCCAGGGCTGTCCCACCCAAGGACTGGGGGTAGGGGGGAACGAGCTCTCTCGGCGGTGCTCACCATTGGAGGACGTGCTGGAAGAGCTGTGTTGCCGCCGTGTCGCGTGTCTCCTCGCCCTTGACCGTGGGCGGCAAACAGGGGGGGAAGGCTGTGCGTGTAGGCGGGTTCGTGAGGGCGTCCATGTCGCCCGCTCCGCCGGGGTGCGAAGTCTGTCGTCGTCTCGTATCAGAGGGGGGGCTCCGAGCCTGAGCAATGAGCGTCTGCAGCGTTGCCCAGTCGGCGGCCGAAAGTTGTGGGGGTTGTTCGGCCGCGCCCCGCGTGGCCACGCTGGTTGGGCGTGCATCGTGGATGTGGTCGCCGTCCGAGTCAGAGCCGCACGAAGAGGCCTCCGAGGAGGAGGCGAATCGAGCGGGTTTCACCCTTGCCCTGGGCGGTTGCGTCCTAGCGCCCCTTCGTCGCTGTCCTCTTGTTGATGCCGCCCTTGTCCTCTTCATCACCATGGGGGGGGGGGGGGGCCAGCATCCCCGTACTGCGGAGAGGGGGAAAATATAAGCGGGCAGCCAGGGCAGGACAGGAAAGGAAACATGGCTAAGCATGTAAGCAAGATAACTTATAACCATGTAAAGCAAAGCATGGCAGCAGAAAAAAAAGAAAAAAAACATAAGTAATAACTAAAAGTGAGAAACGGAGAAAGACGAATAAATGGAAGGAGTAAAACTGGATAAGGACATAGAAGTAAGAGAATAAATAATGTATGAAATGGAATGATAAAATAAATGCATAAGTGGGTAGCAGACGAACAGAAATAAAGGCAAAGTAAATAAATAACAGATAAAATGGAAAATAGAAATAACGAAAAGAGGAGCAGAATAACCGGGAAAACAAGACTAGAAACATTAACGCTAGAGAAAGCGTATAAATGTGAGCAGTACAAACAGAGCAAAGGCAAAAGTAATAACTGAAATAAAGTAAATAAATAACGAATGAACGTAGAAACAAACGAATGAAAGTGTGGCAGTATAAGCAGAAAAGGAACAAAAGTAATAACCTAAGTAATTAAATAAATAAAGAATAAAGGGAGAAAACGAATAAAAGGAGGCAGTAGCACAGAATAAGGACATAAGTAAATAAAGGAAATTAATACATAAAGCAGGGTGGAAAATTAAGGGAAACAAAACGTAGTAATAGGCGAGTAAAAGTGGGCAGGACAAACAGGATAAGGACAAAAGTAATATAGCTGTCATAAAGTGAATAAAGAACGAATAAACGTAAAAGAAGCAAACGAAAGAATGTGTAACAGTAAAACGGAATAAGGGCATAAGTAAACTTAATAATAAAATAAATAATGAATAAACGGAGAAAGCGAAAATGGAGGCAGTAGACAAGTGAAAATAAATAAATAATGAGTAAATAAAATAAATATAAGTAAATAAACTCAGAAATAAACTAAAATAAATTTAACAAACTAATTAATTAATACTTAAAATAAACAAAACAAAATGACTAATTAATTAAATAAATAAAAAATATAAATTTAGTAAATAAACTAAAATGAAATGCCAGGACATAAGAAAACTTAATAAAATAAATAATGAATAAAAGGAGAAAGTGAAAAAACCAGCGTTGAATGTAATGAAACGCCATTTTCTGGGTGAGTCCTGGAGGGTCCCCGGAGCTATCCCAGGCTGATATGCTAATGTCAGACTTTGGCATCAGTCATGTGTATGGAGTTCTTAGGCCTACCGGGGACCACGGCCAGAACCTGGCCCCCTCAGAGAGGCAAGGGGAGCAATGGCCTAAAGGAGCCCCCATGTGGTTGGAAGCATTCTATGTCTGCCATCGACCGGAACAGGCACCCAGAAAGGTAAGCGCCTCAAAACAAACCCCTATTCTGGTTAAAATTGCTACCAAAAACCGAACTAGTGGATATAGAACTCCCCAACCGAAAACAAGCAAACTAGTGTGACGTCACACACCGCCGCGCCGCTGTCTGCGCAGCTCCCCCTTCCCCGGGAGGGGGAAAGGGGAGTCCCAGACCCCCCGCGCCGGCTACTCACACCTCAGTTCTTGAGGCTGGATGTCAAAAACGCGAAAAACCGCCGACCGGAGGGAGGGAGGGATGCCGGGGAGCCTCCGGGACTCACCCAGAAAATGGCGTTTCATTACATTCAACGCTGGTTTTCTGGGGGGAGCCCCGTCGGCTCCCCGGAGCTAACTACCCACAGACAGAAAAAAGAGGGACTTACCCGGGAGGCGGTCGTCGCTCACTCCTCAACTCGAAACCGAGACAACTGGCTGCAACCGCCGACCCAAAGCAACACAGGCCCGACGAGGCCCAGGGACATTCACAAGGTAACGAGCAGCCAGGACCCTGTTCGACCGCCAAAATCCCTGCGCCCGAATATCAGACCAAGACATATTCCCAAAGACGGCAGCAAGAGCCGCGAACTTACGAACGTCATGGGCACGGGGATAGACCGCAGGCTGGGTGGACTTAATAACCCTGCGGACGACCTGAGAGACCCGAACCCGCGAACAGGGAAGAAGGGAAACCGGATCAACCCACAGCGCGTCCCCAGACACAGAAGCTGTGGCGCGCAAATAACGGCGAAGCGCCGAAACCGGACACAAAACATGATGCACCCCCGGCCTGACCAACCAAGCATCAACCACCCATGGACCCCTCCGGAACCAACCCATCCTCCGAATAGACAGTACGTTTTAATACTAAGTGTAATAAGTACATTTTCATACTTACGTATTTAGTACATAAATGCACTTACTGGGCTGTTCCAGTTACTGGCTGGCCTCCCTAGAATATTTTCCCCGAAACGAGGAATACGTTTTCTTTAATGTAACGGGTGTGCTGTTTTCTTTTCTTAATTTTTGCGGATACTCAGTCAATTTTGCTTATACTTGTATACTCAGCCCAAATTTTGCCTTTATAATTTAAGGTATCGTGAAAATTGGCCGCTTTTGAGGCAATTAAGCATAGCAGAAGCACAGTCACTGACATTTAAAGGAAAGAAGGAATGAGATAACTATTTAAATTACGATTTAAATCCTTCTAATTTTTGCTCGTTCGTCAATGAGAACTGATGCCAACGCACTGGCCAATAAACTGAATAATACTGGCCAGTAAACAATAGATTGCTTGATTGGTGATTGATGAAGATTAAGCCACCCAAAAGGTGGCACAGCCATGAATAGCCCGTAAGTGGATGCCCTCTCTGAGCCATTACCAGTATCAGTAGATGATACTGGAGATCTGTGGAGGTGCGATCGCACCCTGCCTGACGGGAGATGTCTCCCGTGACTAAACAATAAACTGAACCTATCATAAAGAAGAACGACGACCATTGAGTATATATGAATAAATTATGTTATAATGTTATAAAGTATGATGTTATTACAGAGTGTGTTCCTGTGCCGAAGAGAAAATTTACACCACCATGGGAGGATTGTAATGTAGATGTAGTAATTACTCCCTTGCATAAGAAAAAAAGTATGTATGAAATAGGAGAGCTGAGGGCAATATATGATTGTATAATTAGAAAACTGCCTACGGAAAACACTCTACATGTATATTGTGATGGGTCAGTAGCTAGGGATGGGAAGGCAGGATGTGGAGTCTTGATCAGGGAGTACACTGACATCGGCACTGTAGATACTGTTATTGGACGCCGCTTAACTGACACTGTCTCTTCAACGCAGGCTGAACTCCAAGGAGTATTAGCAGGATTACAGGAAGTAGTCAAATGTGGTAAAAATGCTTGCTTCTTTATTGACAGCAGAGGAGCGTTAGAGTCTTTAAATAGCAGACGCTCAGTATATCAGAATATTGTGATAGAGTGTAGAGAGAATGTTAAGAGACTAGAAAAAACTGGGTATAAAGTAAGATTCATGTGGATCCCTTAACATGTGGGAATACTGTTGAATGAGGTAGTTGATGACATAGCGAAGAGAGCCACTGAAAAAACTCTTGTTGATGTTGTATGTCAGTTAACCTTGAAACAAATAAAAACAAGACTCAAGGTGATTCAGGAGGGTGAAGAAATGATAAAGAGAATGGCAATGGTGGACAGTAGTAACACACTTAAGAATTATTCAATAATAAATACAAATTCGTCCTTCACTTATGGTAAAGGAAAGTCTACTTGGAAGGATTCAATTTACATGAGATTACGATTAGGATATAAATATATCTGGCAATACGGTGTTGATGTCAGTGAAAAAGATAAGGAGTGTAAATTATGTAGTATGCCGTACGCCCACACCTTAGAACATTATGTATTAGAGTGTCACCTTATTGAAAAATATAGAAATAAGGAAATAAATAGTGTACCACATCAAATTGTTTGGATGTGTGATAATGGTATAATAGACAGTATACTTAGGAGCTACAAGAATTTTGCCCCAAGAATGTAACAATTATATGCTGTACTTGCTGTATGCAATGTTAAATGGGATTCTTGTACTGTTATATGTCTATTTGTACTCACTGAATTTGTGCGCCCCTTGAGGGACTTGAAGTAGAGGGGGGTAGAAATAGCCTAAGCTACTCTATCCCTTTGAGATGTATTTATTGCTTATCTCAATAAACATACTTGAACTTGAACATGACGACCATTGACCGTCTAGTGCTCCAACAGAGTGTAACTGTAATTAACAATGCTCAAGTCCTGACCAACAGTCAAATATTTATCCATCAGCCACGAAGCAGAGCGTCTCCCAACATCAACTCTAGTGCAGGGTCCTGTTGAAAAAAAATTTCCGATTTTACATAGGTTTACCGTGACAGACACTAACAATAGTAGCCTTGAAGAGGAAAGGAAATCGGCAGATTGTCGAAGGTTTGCCTTGATATTTTCCAGCTATACAGTACTTTAAAAGAAAAGTTAAAAGATGTTTGACTTTTATCCTTCTGTTTCACCAATATTTACCAACCATCGGGATGAATACTTATATGACACAAACTAGACATATTAGTATGAAAAAGAACTAACAATTCTCCATATAGTAGGACGTGATTCAGTTTTCATGGATATATTCATTTTCGGGTGTTCGACTTCAGTTTGGAAATATGAAAAGGCACAGTTTGGTGCATTCAGATGATAAAGCTTTATGACATTTTTTTTTTTTTTTTTTTTGAGATATATACAAGAGTTGTTACATTCTTGTACAGCCACTAGTACGCGTAGCGTTTCGGGCAGTTCCCTGGAATACGATCCCCGCCGCGAAGAATCGTTTTTTCATCCAAGTACACATTTTACTGTTGCGTTAAACAGAGGCTACAGTTAAGGAATTGCGCCCAGTAAATCCTCCCCGGCCAGGATACGAACCCATGACATAGCGCTCGCGGAACGCCAGGCGAGTGTCTTACCACTACACCACGGAGACTGTAGTGTCTTACCACTACACCACGGAGACATTAATTACAAATGGCATAAGAAAGAAGCAAATATTAGTTATATTTAGAACCTATAACAGAAAATAATTTAAGTAAAACAGTTGATATAAAAAGCTGTATATAATTAATAATAAAAATAATAATAATAATAATAATAATAATAATAATAATAATAATAATAATTTTATTTAGGTAAGGTACATACATAAAGAGATTTTACAAAGTTTGTTGGCTTTATAGATAGAGCTAGTACATACAATGCCTAAAGCCACTATTACGCAAAGCGTTTCGGGCAGGAAAAACATTAATGACTAAAGCTTAAAACTAATGGGTAAAAAGAATAAGATGTGTTGAGTACAAATAAAAATAGAGGTAAAAGAGGGGGGAACATTGTTGAAAAAGCAGCACAAATACAATTACAAATTATTACAGAAAATTACATTCAAACAGCGTTGATTTGAAAAACAAAAAAAACATACATGGGTTGACAACAGAGGGGTAAGGTGAGTTACAGGGATTTTATTAGGTATAGCTTCGTTTTTAACTTAAACAAGTTGTTAGTTTCATCGCAATGAATGTAAACATGTGATCATTCGTTCAAAAACAATAACACACGTGATCCTAGATTTTGCAGTCATCGGGAGAACAAATCCTTCATGCAAACTGCACCTACTACCAAGAAGAAGAAGATCCTAGATTTGGGCATGGTATGTAAAGTTTTCTCGGCATTTATGTAAATAATTCCTTCATATGTAATATTTTACTAATTGAAAAGAATGCAAATGTTTCATTGCTGTTTAGTTAAATAATTTTCAAAAACTTGTTGCAGTATTAAAGTTTTGCTAGTTATGTGTAGGAAGAATATATTTTACTGCATATTGGTATACACATTCCAATACGTTTTTAGTATGCAGCATGTTGTTTTTATCAATTATGTTTTTTATAATAAGCTTCCTAGAAGGTTGTAACAGATCCCATGAGCACCACACGAGAAACAAATACCTATTTGATATTCCAAGAGTACGACTTAGTTAAACTAGAAATGCTTTACAAATCAAGGGACCTCGAATGTGGCCTTCCCAATTATGTTAAAGACTGTACCTCTCCCAACCAGTTTAAGTTAAAAACTAAGTACTACCTAATTAACTCAATGTAACCTACCTCACCCCCAAAATGTCAACCCATCTCTTCTATTTAAAACAATGCTGTTTGTTGACCAAATTGTATTTTACTTTTTTCTGCTATGTTTCACCCCCCCCCTCCCTTTTTTTCCATTTTTTTCTTATTTTTTCTCAACACAATTTTTACTTTAATCTCTTTTAGTATTAAGTTTTAGTCTTAGTGTTTTTCCTGCCCGAAACACTTTGCGTAATAGTGGCTTTAGGCATTGTATGTACTAGCTCTATCTATAAATCCATCTACTTTTGTATCTTACCTTGTATGTATGTACTTTACCTGAATAAATAATTGTATTTGTATTTGTAATAGGTAGATGATACAGAAAGCAGTACAATGTCTGTCACAAATCCTTTTACTGCGGCAGCATTAAGACCACAAGTCAGTAGAATAAATATGCCTGGAAGATCGACCCCAGCCAGCATACTAGCAGGTAAAAAAACATTTAATCAGCTTTTGACAAAATTACAAATAAAGATGTGTTATGTTATGTCATTGTGTTAGGTTAACCTACTTATTATTTCCAATTTGTTTTTTAATTTGTATTAGTATGCAGTACTAGGCTATTGTAACAAATTGGAATGTACAACGTCCAATATTTTTTTGGCAGATTCGTTCTTGGCTCCTGAAAACTATCTTTACTTATCAGATGTACCAAGAATAACTCCGGACAATAATGATGGTATTGTTTATAAAATCATTTGATTATGGTCTTTATAATACATTAATATCAAAATTTACAACCTTGTGTAATACAGTAAGTCTTTGTTTTAACAATAACAACAGAATTTTTTTCCTATGCTCAGCATAATTGGCTTGAAATCCATCATCCCATTATAATTTCTATCACTTTGATCATTGGTTTAGACAATTACATCAAAACATTTAATGTAGCTTCTCTTGCTACAGTTATAATGTATCCTATTGAGAATGTATATTTTTTTAACAGAAGGTCTCCAGACACTAGCAATTTTAGCTAAAGAGAACCTGCATCGTGAATATTTGAAAATAAACTCAGCTCTCCAGAAAAAATGTGAATATATGAAGCGAAGTTTAAATATTGAGGACCTAAATTATCTGAAGCCTTCAAACAAGAAAGGAAAAGGAGAAAATTACTGCAGGATTATTGAAATCAATCAAACACAACGTTCAAACTTATCAGAAGGTAATTTTTTATTTAGTTATTTATTCCATGACCCATGTTTGTGTGTTCCTATATCATAGTATAATGATAGGTTTAATTGCTAGTGTAGATTTCATTTTGCCTCAGACTTAAAATTATTCAGGTTTTTGGTGTTTTATTATTCAAAATTTGTTTATAGATAATCCAAGGTTATAGTCAACTTCTCCTTTGAAAACAGATATTTACCTGAATGCCACAAACTCTAGTAGCCTAGAAGAGTACAGGAAGCCCGCGGCATGTCGAAATTCCCCCATTTGCCTTTATGATCTTTTTTTTGGGTATATTTAGAAATTCAGCACAGTTTTGGCAGTTACAGCTCTGGTGGGTAGGCAGTTCCATGTGTTAATAACCCTCTGGGTCAAAAATAATTTCCTGTTGTCAGCCCTACATTTTGGTTTGTTGAACTTGAAACCGTTGCTTTTTGTTTGTATTACATCTGAACCAAACTAGCCAAACTTTTTTTGATAATGTCATTGACTGCTTCATATCTGGCAATCTTTCCCTGTGTCTTATGACAGATTAGGCCATGGCTGCCATATTGGTCTGCCCTTGCATAGCCGCAAATACACCGGTGTTCGGTGGAGATAGGGGCAGCGATGGTCATAGACAGCAAAAAAATGTAGATAGTTTACAAATTAAAAATAGATGAAGTGTTGTGGAATTACCATACTTAAAGGTTGATTTTCTGCCAAACAGCCCTTCTGCCTGCTTCTCTTTCACCTCCACACATTCAAAGTTCTGACTTCTCAACTAGTGTACCAACATATACTCAAACATATTTACCAGCTGCAGAACAAACACCAAAATCATTGAATTCTGGTACGTCCCTATTTGAACTATGTAATGTAATATAATCTTAGTACCTAGTATCTACTATATATATATATATATATATATATATATATATATATATATATATATATATATATATATATATATATATATATATATATATATATATATCATAGTCTAACTAACACATTACTGAAAGCTGTCAGTTGTTCTAGATGCTTATATAATATGTATAAAATACACTTTTATTTATTACATCTATTTGCTCCTGAAGATTTTCCTGACTAATTTAGAATCCCATATTTCTAAGTACTTGCTGCAGAACTGGAGGAAATTTATGATTCTCAAGCAAGCATTTCTGATTGGCAAAAAAGAAGAAAAAATAGCGAGATTAAATGGGGAGAACGTAGGTCAATGTTGTTTAGCTGGACATTGTCGAAGTTGGGTGTTCCAGATAAAGGTAAATAACATCTTTAGTGTGTAATTATGGATAAATTTCAATGTAATTATGAAATGCATGATTAATGTCAATCTCTGAATACACTTAGATGTTTGTCATTTTTAAACTTGGTATACAATATTTCTAAATCCAGTATTACCGTTCAAAGTACATAATTACATTATTTTTTGGAAAACCAGGCAAATGTTGTGTACAATGTAGAAGTTGTGAGGCAAGCATAAAATGTGAAGACTGCTTTCATTTTTTGTGTCATAAATGTGATCAGCAGCAGCATTTTGTAATACCTTTCCACCAGCGATTCTGCTGGAAAAATGGGTTCTTCGAGCCTTTAGACCCAACACAAACTGTGTGTTCAGATGGGAATGTCATTCACTGGAGTAAGTAATGTACCTGTAGTCTGTTTCTTATACTCTCATTTCTATCCTGAACCAAGCAGTGTTTTAAAATTTTATTTAGTTCATGTAATTTTTTTAGTAGTTTTTGTATTGGTCATCTTCCTCATTAATTATTGATTACCTCATTAATTACAGATTTTTAGTTAAATAAATGAATTTTTATTTGTTATTAAATATAAATCTTTCATGTAACTCCAGTTAATGCTAAAAAAATTGTTAGTAATTTAAAATGTAATGATTGAAACATGTATTTATTTTGCTGCATAGCTGATCTTGTAAATTTATTTGTTACCAGAGCCTGTTGTACCAGCACATCCACCTAATTCCTGCCCGAACTGCAGTGAGAGCAAGTTCACAACTTTAAGCTCCAATAATTTGTGCATCTTTGTAACTTTAAGTGGTAGGTTACTTTAAGAAACATTTATTTGATACTAGTATTGGTAGCGGGCATTGCTCAGGTGACCCAGGCTACAGTCTTCATCAATATAACCATTTATACTTCACTCTCTTTACCACTGTATCTTCACTTATGAAGACGTATTTATATCACATACGTATTTATAACCATACAGAGAATTGTTTATTGGTTGGTTTACACATATATTGATAGCCACACTTGAATCCCTTGCCAAATAAAATTGTTTTACTTCATTTTTTTTATTTTTTTTTGTGGGGGGCAGGAAGGTATGATCTGTATACCCCAATATTTAGGTGCAAGTGCGGATATGTAGATGAAGAACTTGGGAAAGCCATGCACCAGTCTGGTTTTTATTCAACTGGGAGAAATAGTAGCACTTTCTACAGCATAAATCTATTGGATTCCTGGCATTTTCTCAAGAGAAGCAGCCCTGGAACTTCTCTTCAGGCATTAGTTAGTGCACTGGAATTATTTGGTGCTTCTCGAGGGCGTGTAAGTTTTCATACCATTACTGTTTTAATAGTGCAAGTATTAAATTGGTGTATAAACTTAAAAACTAAGTTTGTTACTAAGCAAATGCATTGTCATTATTTAAGAAATAGGGTTAAATATTATTAAATTAATAAATAGCATGAATATTCTAAATATATATTTTATATATGTCTAATATCATAAGAAATGGAAATGGATTACCAGTCTTTAACAATTTCTCTTTTTATGTAATGCTCATGTAAGTTTATTTTCATTTCCTGCAGGTATTTATAGTCTGTTGCTTAACATGCCACTGCTTGGCACTTTTTGATAATTACTTACACACATTTTACATCTTAGCATGGTCCCATCAATTTTGAGACAACAAAAAGAGTCTTCTTTGAATGGCGTTTCCATCAGTATGAACTTGGGAGAATAAAAGGAGAATTTGACAAAGGGTGCCCTGCATGTGATACAACACCTGTGGCTGTACATATTGATGGCAACAAGAAACTGTATCGTTACAACAAAGTTGGGACGTAAATATTCAAGTTAAAATATTTAATGCTGCTCATTATTGTTAAGGTATAATGTAAGGTGTAGTAATATGTTTGTAGTACTATAAACACAGCACTGTATAATATTTATATAGCGTCATGCAACTTTTAATCAGATTTTTTTATTGTTAACTGATTACACCTTTATTACTTGCCTTTCAACTTCAGTTGAATTTTTTTATTTGGACTAAGGCTTTACTAATTAAAAAATATTTATTTCACTATATACATTCATTTAGATTAGGAGGGATTATGATGTGAATGCCAGCTTGGGTAGTTGAATTACTTTTAAGTGAAATGATGTTTAACTGTCATCAAAATGTCTCACACAATGAACATTCATTAATTTAATATCATTCCAGAGGGATCAGAAACTCATATTATTCTGGTGGTATCTTCGCTTGTGACAAATAATAATAATAATAATAATTAATAATAATTTTTATTTAGGTAAAGGTACATACATAAAGAGATTTTACAAAGTTTGTTGGCTTTATAGATAGAGCTAGTACATACAATGCCTAAAGCCACTATTACGCAAAGCGTTTCGGGCAGGAATAGAAGTTCAAGATCACGTTTCCACTATTCAGAACCTTAAAACTCAAGTAAGAATATTTTTACATCTGTTCGAAAGCCTAAAAATAGGTTTTCAAATAGAAACCTAAGACCTAATACCAGGTTTTTACCCATACAATATTTGAAGAGTACCTTTATATATTAGCTTGAGACATTATCAATAATGTATATTAATTGGACGGTTCCTAACTATATCATGTTCAAAAAAATCTGTAAAATATATGGAATGCATATTGAATGATGAAAAATTTTACATAAAAAAAATTACATTTATATATGACTAATATATATATATATATATATATATATATATATATATATATATATATATATATATATATATATATATATATATATATATATATATATATATATATATATATATATATATATATATATATATATATAATTTTACTTTTGTCCAACAGAGTAGCCATATGTGTGGAGTGTCGACATTGAAAGCTGCCAAAAATAAACCTGTTTCATTTAGAAGTTTGGATGAAACCCGCATAAGCATATGGCTTCCTGTCGACATGGAATTATTCTTGCTGCATTAAATATGTATCAGGGAGAGCTCTACAGTTATGCCCACTATTTGCAAATGAACCGTTTACAAAATGTGTCCTTCATATGCCAGGATATCATCTGTAAATACTGGCCTTAAAGATTTCATCAAGAGAACAGAAGTTCTCACTTGGGCAAGGAAAGCCTTTTTTAGGAGTCCTACATGCCAAAGGACATTCTTGGTATTGTCAGGTAAATAATCTAATACTGTAATAATATTTTGACTTCGTTTTACTGTAAGTTGGAAAATATAATTTCTTTTAAACTCTTATATGTAAGGATTTATCTATGTTAAATGCAAATTGTTAATACAGTAGGTAGTTTTTAACAAACGTTATGCTATTATGTCAAAGGTTTTGTATGGAGGGCGGTGGCAAGAAGGAAGTGGCCTGACATCTGGGGAGGAAGCAGAGCAAGTATTTTCCTACCTTTCAAGATATAACAACAACACTAAGAACATGCTTAAAGCTGGTATGTGTTAATTTTTGTTTAATCTAGTTCTAAATTTTGTACCTTTCAATCAAATCAGTACAATGGTAATATTTGATGGTTACATATATCCAGATAATGTTATAAAATAATATAAGAATATAGGAAATTGCAGAAAGGCATTTTGGCTCATATAAAGTAGCATTATACTCATATGCAACCAACATATACATGTATAATTCTTGTTTGAAAAATCAAGTTGTCCCTGTTTTTATGCTTTCTTTCACATCCTGATATTTTTAATCTTATTACTCTACCACTATTTTTGAGCTCTTTGTTTCCTCTGAAATAACAATTAATTCATTCCACTTAAGACAGCATCAATATCATCATCCTTTTACTTTCCAATCAGTATTTTGAGACACACAGCATTAAGATGTCAATGAATAACTAAATTTATTTCCACAGAGCGTACAGAAGAACTGACAGAGGGGGCAGTCTTTTGGAATCACAGAAAAATTAATGGAATGCCTCGGGCATTAGTTGCCAGATTCAGAAAGGTATTAACATATGAATTGTTCTATACAATGAAAAATAGAATTATATATAAATATACAATGAATCAAGTGTATATACATGTTTTTATTTATCTTTAATCTTATTATAAGACACTAATGGTATTTTCTTCTCATAGACAAAGTAAAATTGGATAAAAACCCACTTGTGTATTTGGGAAATTTATGTAAAGAATTACACCAAGTCTTTCACACACTCCTTGGTGCTTTGTCATGGTCTGAATCTGAAAAACACATACTCAGACCTTGACAAAGCACTAAGGATAGTTCAAAAGACTTTGTTTAACTCTGAACATAAATTTTACAATAAATATGATGGCATTTATTTTTAAATAGGCCACAGAGACAGCTGCAGCAGTTTCAAATGAGATTCACAGGCTTAATGTCCCAGAATCTGTTATTGAGAAATGGAGATCAGAATTACTGATCATTGCAAGATCCTTAAATAACAGATCCTCTGCCAATAACATTGAACATACTATCGAGGCATATGGAGAGAATATAAGGCATCGCAAAAATCAGATTACCACTTATGCAGGTAGACATTAATTGCTTTTTTGTTTGTTCACTGAAACCTAAACATTAATACAGTACACAGTTGTTAAATTAGTTTTTCTATGTAAAATACTATTGGTGCAAATCAAATATTTGATAACAACCTGAAACTTTACAGTTTCATCTAAAATGAGAGCTGTATTGAGAAACAAAAATGAAGTTGAGAAACAAAAACTACGAGATCTCATAAAAATCTACAATCAGAACCATCCGGATTTGTCTGAAGCAGATGTTTTAACTGGCATCCTTCCATGGCACAATTTATTGCTTCATCAAAACACAAGTGGTATTTACACAAGATCTAATGATTCATTAGTTTTCTCAGCATTTTCAAATATTTATATATTATTTGTATTAATTGTACTTTTATATATGGAAAGACTGCAATACCATTAAATTGAGTTTGTTTTCTAAAGGTAAATTTTATAGATACAATTTTTAATGATGTTTAATTCACAAATGATTCCCATTATCATAATTTGTCAATCACATACTGTATTTTCATTTTGCATTATAGTGTCCCTGACTGAAAAAAGAAGTGCAGTGGAAAAGTTTGAGCTCCAGAAGAGATGTAGAGAGGAGGAATCACTAACCATTCAAGAAATGATAACATGGTTACAGTACTACAAAAAGAAAAGGGACAAACTATCCGAGTATATTCAAGAATTACAATGTGATTCTTTCCCTTCATGTCTCTGCAAGGTAAGAAATTCAAAATACTTTTTGCAATTTAGATCTTCAAAACACTCAACTCACTTAAATGTGTTCAAGTAGTCAGAGTAATATTGCCATCACCTTTCACATTTAAACTATGAAACACTTCCATTTTCAAGAGTGGTACTGTGGAGAATATGGCTTTTATTATTATTTGTATCCTTTTGTTTTACTTAATCTATACTTTTATATATTTGCATTATGTACAACTAAATAGGTACAGTATATATTTGACTCTAAGATGTTTTAAATATTATATTCCAGGATTCTAACACGTACACCATTGAAAACCCAATTCTGTCAGAAGAGAAACGTGGATTATTGGCTCTTCTCAATCAGGGTCAAAAGCAATGTGCTGACAAGCTTACTGAAGCCAAACATTTATTTAGTTCCTACCAGCCAAATGAGGTCTATGAGCCTTTCTTGGAGCTCTTAGAAAGTGATGAAGATGAAGACATGTATTTACAAAATGAATAGATACAAATGAACAAATCCACAAGGGCCATGATGAGGGTTCGAACCTATGTCCGAGAGGATCCCACACGAGCCTTAATGGACTGTGTTACGACATGGCAAAAGTATTCCAACCGGGAGTTCAACTGACCTCAATCATAGATTTAAGGCATCACGCTATTGTGATTTCTGTGTTTAACAAATAGATACAAGATAGGCTTTTAAATTTTTAAATTTTTACTTACCTACTTTTGTCCTGTTGCTTGGTTACATGAATTGACCACACAAATTATGTTGCTTAGTTACAGAGATTCTTATAACTACATGAATTTTGTTGTTCATTTATAAGCCCATTATGTGCCTCTAAAAATTTCCACTGCCACTCACAGGATGGGTATGTTGTGCATAATAAATAAACTAAACTAATATTTTATATGCATATACTTTTGTCTTTTAATACAATAAAACTGGAATCAGCTTTCAGCCTCTGATTCTGCTATTGAGTTCAATAGGTTCTTCTCTTCCATTGGGTCATCCCTTGCAAATGATATTCCATCTTCCTGTACTGATGTTAATGACTATCTTACAGGTAACTATCCACAGTCTCTGTACCTAAAGCCTACTAGTTCCACTGATGTCAATGAAATAATCCTTTCCCTTAAAACCAAGTCTAGTGCCCTCGAGGAGATACCAACTTTAATTTACAAAAAAGCCTCCAGATCTCTAGCCCCTGCTATTGCATTGCTCTTCAACAAGTCACTTGAACTCCAAACCTTTCCTGACATTCTAAAAAAAGCAAGAGTAACCCCTGTCTACAAATGTGGTGATCTCACTGATGTTAACAACTACAGACCTATATCAATCCTGCCTAACTTGTCAAAAATATTCGAAAAGCTAATCTACAAGCAGCTTTACTCTTTTCTAGCCAAATACAATATACTTAGCTCTTGTCAATATGGCTTCAGACCCAAAAAAAGCACTAACGATGCACTTATTAGTATGCTTAACTTTATTCACGCAGCTCTTGATAAAAAGGAGTTTCCTGTTGGGTTATTTGTGGACCTGCGTAAGGCTTTTGACACTGTCAACCATCAAAACCTTCTTCTTAAATTACATCATTATGGAGTCAGAGGACACTCCCTGCAATACCTCAAATCTTATCTTACTGACAGGCTCCAGTATGTTTCTGTGAATAATACAATTTCTCCCACCCTACCCATCAACATTGGTGTTCCTCAGGGCAGCATACTTGGCCCTCTCCTCTTTCTCATCTACATTAATGACCTTCCAAATGCCTCCCAACACCTCAAACCAATTCTATTTGCTGACGACACAACCTTCATTTACTCCAGTCCTGACCCCCTTGCTCTAAATGCCACAGTAAATACTGAGCTAAATAAAGTCCATCTTTGGCTAACTGCCAACAAACTCACCCTTAACATTGACAAAACTTTCTATATTCTGTTTGGCAATAAATCCTCTAATCAGATAAATCTCAAAATAAACAATACCCAAATTTGTAACAAATTAGATGGCAAATTCCTTGGCGTTCTCATTGACCACAAGCTGAATTTCCAGGGTCACATTCTAAATATATCAAAAAAAGTTTCAAAAACTGTTGGCATTCTTTCTAAGATCAGATATTATGTACCCCGCCCTGCCCTGGTTACTCTCTATTACTCCCTCATCTATCCATACCTCAACTATGGTATTTGTGCTTGGGGTTCTACTACCCAAAATCATTTACGTCCTCTTATTACCCAACACAAAGCTGCTATTAGGACAATATCCAACTCTGGCCCCAGACATCACTCGGTACCCTTACTCAAATCTCTGAATATGTTAGATATTAAGTCACTGCACATTCTCTCTTGTGTATTATACATATATAAAACGCTGAACTGTAATGCCAATCCTGACCTCAAAAGCTTCATTGAAGGTTGTAACAGAACCCATGAGCACCACACCAGGAATAAATACAGTTTTGATATTCCTAGAGTACGACTTAATCAAACTAGAAATGCTCTACAAATCAAGGGACTCAGAATGTGGAATGACCTTCCCTACCATGTTAAAGACTGTACCTCTCTCAACCAGTTTAAGATAAAAACCAAACACTACCTAATAAATTCCCTGTAACCCTCCTCACTCCTTTATTGTCAACCCATGTCTGTTATTTTATTATTATTATTTTTTTTTAATCAACACTGTTTGTCAACCTATTGTATTTGTGTTGCTTTTTCAGTCATGTTCCCCCTTTTTTTTTATCTTTATTTGTATTTGTTTTCAACACTTTTTATTCTTTATGCTCAATTAGTATTAAGTTCTAGATATTAATGTTTTTCTTGCCCGAAACGCATTGCGTAATAGTGGCTTTAGGCATTGTATGTACTAGCTCTATCTATATATCAATCCATTAATGTAACATCACTTGTATGTATGTACCTTACCTGAATAAACATATTTATTATTTATATTTATATTAAAATATTTTCCTCATGCTGTGTTTTTCTCAACCCTCTGAAACTATCACTGGAAAAAAAAAAGTGGTAGCCAAGAGGAGGATTCGAACCCCTCACTTGGTACTCTCAAGCTAGCACTGTAGACCACCATGCAACTACTTTGTGAAAATTAATGCCACCTGGGATACCACTGAATCCTCTGACTAAATCCAATTCTCAATGATACATCACATCAATATGATTTCATAATACAAAGGCATGCATACTCTCAATATAAAATACCTTAAACACTCAAGTGAGTGTTATGTATTGATGTGTGATTTAAAAGTTGAGTAGGTATGGAGGACAAGTACTGGGCTTTATTGTTTAGGATGGTAAAAAATCAAGTCAAAATGTTTATGCAGGTAAATGTACATACATAGATGAGTTACAAACATAATGTTGGATTTATAGATAGAGCTAGTGCATACAATACCTAAACCCATTAATGTGCACAGCGTTTCGGGCAAGGTTTGGGTGTCACATTTCATGATTGCTTGAGAGAGGGGGAAGGAAAGAGAGAGAAATGAGACCTGAATATGTTTATTCAGGTCTTTGATAAAGCCGCCTTCAAACGCCATAGCAACTTCTAATTCATTTGACGTTTTGGAGGACGAGTGCTGTGGATCGCGCAAAAGGGAAAGCAACGAAGAGAAAGGAAGCGCAGGCCCCTCAGAAAGTAAAGGAAGTACCTAAGCAAACATTAGTTGTGGGAGATTCCCAGATAAGGTATTTGGATAGAACGTTTTGTGCTAGAGATAGGGGGAACAGGTTAAGGGTTTGCTATCCCGGAGCTGGCATTGGTGATATTATAAACAACATGAATGATATTATGGCTGGTAATGGGAACAATCCCATTATTTGCATTAGCGTGGGAGGAAATGATGTTGGTCGAGTTAGGAGTGAGGAACTGATTCAGAGGTATAAAACAGCCATAGAGTTAGTTAGGAGCAAGGGAGGAATCCCGATCATATGTGGCATTCTTCCAAGAAAGGGAGTGGGAAATGAATGGATATCGAGGGCACTTGGTGTCAATTGCCGGCTGGAAAGATATTGCAAATCAAATGCAATATCTTTCATAGACAACTGGGAACACTTCTATGGAAGAAATGAAATGTATGCTCGTGATGGGGTGCATCTATCGAGAGCTGGGGTTGTTGCTGTTGCGAACTCGTTAGAAGAAGTGGTTAGAGGTGTTTGTTTGGGTTTAAACTGTTAGTAGATAGAGGTATGGGAATTGATTTGGAGGAAGGAGGTAATAAAAGTATGTGTTTGTGGGAGAAAGGAATTGGCAAAACGATCAGGGAAAGAGAAGGTCCGCAAAAAAACAATTCACTTAGGGTATATTACACTAACAGTAGAAGTCTAAGAAATAAAATTAACGAATTAAATGCTCTTGTCTGCACAGAAAAAATAGATATTATTGCACTTACCGAAACGTGGATGAATGTAGAAAATAGAGAACTATTAGCTGAATATCAAATATATGGATTTAAACTATTTCACACAGATAGATATATTAGACGAGGAGGTGGAGTAGCCATATATGTTAGGGACAATTTGAAATGTAGTCTCAAAGAGGGAATCAAAACAGAGCCACACACAGAAACTATTTGGATTGAATTAAACGAAAAAGCTAATAATATTATAATAGGAGTAATATATAGGCCACCAAATTTAGACAGAATGGAAGCAAAGCATCTATGGGATGAAATATCTAGAGCATCTAGATCTAACAGTATTTATGTCATGGGTGACTTTAATTTTAGCGGAATAAACTGGTTGAACAAAACAGGGAATAGTGAAGCAGAAGATTTTCTAGAATTAATTGACGATTGCTTTCTTACGCAACACATTAAGGAACCAACACGGGAAAATAATATTTTAGATTTAGTGTTAACTAACAGGGAAACGCAAATTAATGACATCGAAATAGGGAGTGAGCTAGGGAGCAGTGATCACAAAGAAATCAGATTTAGCATAGAATGGAATAGACCAGTAGGAGAAAATTCTGTTAAAGTGCCAGATTTTCGAAAAGCTGATTTTAATAGCCTAAGAAATTTTTTGGGTCAAATTGATTGGAAAGTCTTGGGTATGGGGTGTGGGCCGGTCTTGGAGCGAGACATGAACCCAGCGATAGGTGACTTAAATGGGGATTTCGATGTGGATTCAATATATAACTTATTTAAGAATATTCTAAACAAAGCACAGGAACGTAGTATACCATACAAATTGAATAGATCGAATACTAATGACCCAAAGTGGATAACAAAGAATTTGAAGAACCTTATAGGTAAAAAGAGAGCTTGGTACAAAAGGATTAAAAATGGGGAGGTCACTTTAGAACAGGAATTCATACAACTGGTTAGAAATGTTAAAAAAAGAGATAAGGAAAGCAAAAAGAAACTATGAAGTTCGCATAGCAGGGCAAGCAAAGACAAATCCTAAAGGGTTTTTTCAGTTATATCGTACTAAGACTAGGGAAAGGATAGGTGCATTAAAAACTGAGACAGGTCAAATAACAGATAGTGATGAAGAGATGAGTAGTATTTTTAATAAATATTTTGTATCTGTATTTACTAAAGAGGAACTTAACAATATGCCTTCAGCCGAACAAGTCTATGTGGGTGGGGACGAGGACAGGTTGACGAGTTTAGCAGTTACCAGGGAGGATGTTCTTAAACAAATAGTAAAACTCAAACCAAACAAATCCCCAGGGCCGGATGAAGTGTTTGCCAGGGTGTTTAAAGAATGCAAAGAGGAGCTTTGTGACCCACTGTCAACCATATTTAATAAATCAATAGAGTCAGGCAGAGTGCCAGAGTTTTGGAAAGTTGCTAATGTGATACCAGTTTTTAAGAAAGGAGATAGATCACTTGCGTCTAACTATCGACCAATTAGCCTAACGTCTATTGTGGGAAAGTTACTCGAATCTATAATAGCAAATAAAATTCGTCTTCATCTTGAAAAACATAAATTAATAATTGAGTCGCAACATGGTTTTATAAATGGCCGTTCATGTTTAACAAATTTGTTATCTTTTTATTCTAGCATTGTTGAGGCAGTTGATAGTGGTAAGGATTGCGATGTTGTATACCTTGACTTTAGCAAAGCTTTTGATACAGTGCCACATGAAAGACTGATTAAAAAGATAGAGTCTCATGGTATTGGGGGTGCTATATTAAGCTGGATTAGGGCATGGCTATACCAAAGGAAACAGAGAGTTAGTATAAATGGAATCAAGTCAGAGTGGGAAAATGTTGTAAGTGGAGTGCCTCAAGGCTCTGTCCTGGGACCTCTGTTGTTTATAATATATATAAATGATTTAGATTCAGGTTTGAGTAGCAACATTTGCAAATTTGCCGATGATACGAAAATCGGTAGGGAAATTAATTCGGAGGAGGACTCACTATCACTTCAAGTTGATCTAGATAGGGTTTTGAAATGGTCAAAGGATTGGCAGATGCAGTTTAATGCTGATAAATGTAAAGTTCTGAGGTTAGGTAATGATGATAGAGTTACAAGATACGAGCTAGATGGTGTTGTGATTGCGAAGTCGGATTGCGAAAGGGATCTGGGAGTTATGATTAGTAAGAATTTAAAACAAAAGGATCAATGCTTAAATGTTCGTAATAAGGCAAATCGGACACTTGGATTTATTAATCGCAGCGTTAGTAACAAGACACCTGGTGTGGTTCTCAAGCTATATCTTGCTCTAGTTAGGCCCCATTTAGATTATGCAGTTCAGTTTTGGTCGCCATATTATAGAATGGATATAAATTCACTTGAACGTGTCCAGCGTAGGATGACTAAGTTAATTCCCCAAATTAGAAATCTTTCATATGAAGAAAGATTAACAAAGCTTAAGTTGCATTCACTGGAAAGGCGAAGAGTTAGGGGTGACATGATAGAGGTTTACAAGTGGATGAATGGACATAACCGGGGGGATATTAATAGGGTATTAAAAGTATCAACACAGGACAGAACACGAAACAATGGGTATAAATTGGATAAGTTTAGATTTAGGAAAGACTTGGGTAAATACTGGTTCAGTAACAGGGTTGTTGATCTGTGGAACCAATTGCCGCGTAACATTGTGGAGGTGGGGTCCCTCGATTGTTTCAAGCACGGGTTGGACAAGTATATGAGTGGGATTGGGTGGTTATAGAATAGGAGCTGCCTCGTATGGGCCAATAGGCCTTCTGCAGTTACCTTTGTTCTTATGTTCTTATGAGATGGAGGCAACGGGTATTTGAGGCTGAAATACGCAGAGTAGAAAGCTTTCAATAGAAATAGCAGCAGTAAAAATTCCTCCTGAAGTGTCATAAAGGACAGGGGTCGTAAGAAGACTTTGAGAAGACTGCCTACAGATATCATAAGGACTTCCAACCATTCGCCGTGCTGGAGGACGAATGAACGTCGTCATTCCTTCATTTTCTAGTGTGTGGATTGGTCAACATAAGGGAGGAATCCTGATTATATGTGGCATATTTAGTCGAGCATACAGACGTATGTAGGTGAAACCTTGCTGAACAATGGTGTGAGTTGAGCGCACTGAGAGTCGGTACAGTATCTCGCAAGTGTGTTCTAGACCACACTTGAAAGTAGATTAGTTAATATTTGCTATTCTGCTGCTTATATGCTCTTGGCAACAAAGTAAGGTGTAGTAGAGGGGATAGTAGTAATAATAAGAACTGCAGAGGGCCTATTGGCCCATATGAGGCAGCTCCTATTATAACCACCGAATGAGAAGGAGATAGTAATAGGAATAAGAAGAGGATAGCAAGGGAGCGTAGGAGCAGACAATGAACAGAAAAAGGGAGAAGAGAGAAAGTTATGTTCTGGTCTTGTGCTTACACTCATGGTGGGTAGAGTAAATAGTTCCGTGATTTGGGTGTTCATGTTAGGTTGTTCTATTCTTATGTGAGTTGCTTCAAGAATTTGTAATCTACCCACCATCAGGCTTGTTCGCATTATATATATATATATATATATATATATATATATATATATATATATATATATATATATATATATATATATATATATATATATATATACAATCTTTGGACAACACCCACCAGTGGGACTCGAACCCAGAAAGCACAACTACCTTCCAGTAGCTGGCATAACTAGTATGCTTTAACCCACTACGCCATCAGACCTTACAAAAGAAGTAGATAGTTCGAGATATATATCTCAAACATCTCCACCTCCCGAAGGCACCAGATGAGTGAGGGGTCAGTCTGCATTTTTCGTCAAGCCACTGTCAATGTGAGAGAACTCGTGTCCAGCTTATAAGCCTATACTTGCATAAACCACAAGTGAAGATAAACAATCTTTGGACAACACCCACCAGTGGGACTCGAACCCAGAAAGCACAACTACCTTCCAGTAGCTGGCATAACTAGTATGCTTTAACCCACTACGCCATCAGACCTTACAAAAGAAGTAGATAGTTCGAGATATATATCTCAAACATCTCCACCTCCCGAAGGCACCAGATGAGTGAGGGGTCAGTCTGCATTTTTCGTCAAGCCACTGTCAATGTGAGAGAACTCGTGTCCAGCTTATAAGCCTATACTTGCATAAACCACAAGTGAAGATAAACAATCTTTGGACAACACCCACCAGTGGGACTCGAACCCAGAAAGCACAACTACCTTCCAGTAGCTGGCATAACTAGTATGCTTTAACCCACTACGCCATCAGACCTTACAAAAGAAGTAGATAGTTTGAGATATATATCTCAAACATCTCCACCTCCCGAAGGCACCAGATGAGTGAGGGGTCAGTCTGCATTTTTCGTCAAGCCACTGTCAATGTGAGAGAACTCGTGTCCAGCTTATAAGCCTATACTTGCATAAACCACAAGTGAAGATAAACAATCTTTGGACAACACCCACCAGTGGGACTCGAACCCAGAAAGCACAACTACCTTCCAGTAGCTGGCATAACTAGTATGCTTTAACCCACTACGCCATCAGACCTTACAAAAGAAGTAGATAGTTCGAGATATATATCTCAAACATCTCCACCTCCCGAAGGCACCAGATGAGTGAGGGGTCAGTCTGCATTTTTCGTCAAGCCACTGTCAATGTGAGAGAACTCGTGTCCAGCTTATAAGCCTATACTTGCATAAACCACAAGTGAAGATAAACAATCTTTGGACAACACCCACCAGTGGGACTCGAACCCAGAAAGCACAACTACCTTCCAGTAGCTGGCATAACTAGTATGCTTTAACCCACTACGCCATCAGACCTTACAAAAGAAGTAGATAGTTCGAGATATATATCTCAAACATCTCCACCTCCCGAAGGCACCAGATGAGTGAGGGGTCAGTCTGCATTTTTCGTCAAGCCACTGTCAATGTGAGAGAACTCGTGTCCAGCTTATAAGCCTATACTTGCATAAACCACAAGTGAAGATAAACAATCTTTGGACAACACCCACCAGTGGGACTCGAACCCAGAAAGCACAACAACCTTCCAGTAGCTGGCATAACTAGTATGCTTTAACCCACTACGCCATCAGACCTTACAAAAGAAGTAGATAGTTCGAGATATATATCTCAAACATCTCCACCTCCCGAAGGCACCAGATGAGTGAGGGGTCAGTCTGCATTTTTCGTCAAGCCACTGTCAATGTGAGAGAACTCGTGTCCAGCTTATAAGCCTATACTTGCATAAACCACAAGTGAAGATAAACAATCTTTGGACAACACCCACCAGTGGGACTCGAACCCAGAAAGCACAACTACCTTCCAGTAGCTGGCATAACTAGTATGCTTTAACCCACTACGCCATCAGACCTTACAAAAGAAGTAGATAGTTCGAGATATATATCTCAAACATCTCCACCTCCCGAAGGCACCAGATGAGTGAGGGGTCAGTCTGCATTTTTCGTCAAGCCACTGTCAATGTGAGAGAACTCGTGTCCAGCTTATAAGCCTATACTTGCATAAACCACAAGTGAAGATAAACAATCTTTGGACAACACCCACCAGTGGGACTCGAACCCAGAAAGCACAACTACCTTCCAGTAGCTGGCATAACTAGTATGCTTTAACCCACTACGCCATCAGACCTTACAAAAGAAGTAGATAGTTCGAGATATATATCTCAAACATCTCCACCTCCCGAAGGCACCAGATGAGTGAGGGGTCAGTCTGCATTTTTCGTCAAGCCACTGTCAATGTGAGAGAACTCGTGTCCAGCTTATAAGCCTATACTTGCATAAACCACAAGTGAAGATAAACAATCTTTGGACAACACCCACCAGTGGGACTCGAACCCAGAAAGCACAACTACCTTCCAGTAGCTGGCATAACTAGTATGCTTTAACCCACTACGCCATCAGACCTTACAAAAGAAGTAGATAGTTCGAGATATATATCTCAAACATCTCCACCTCCCGAAGGCACCAGATGAGTGAGGGGTCAGTCTGCATTTTTCGTCAAGCCACTGTCAATGTGAGAGAACTCGTGTCCAGCTTATAAGCCTATACTTGCATAAACCACAAGTGAAGATAAACAATCTTTGGACAACACCCACCAGTGGGACTCGAACCCAGAAAGCACAACTACCTTCCAGTAGCTGGCATAACTAGTATGCTTTAACCCACTACGCCATCAGACCTTACAAAAGAAGTAGATAGTTCGAGATATATATCTCAAACATCTCCACCTCCCGAAGGCACCAGATGAGTGAGGGGTCAGTCTGCATTTTTCGTCAAGCCACTGTCAATGTGAGAGAACTCGTGTCCAGCTTATAAGCCTATACTTGCATAAACCACAAGTGAAGATAAACAATCTTTGGACAACACCCACCAGTGGGACTCGAACCCAGAAAGCACAACTACCTTCCAGTAGCTGGCATAACTAGTATGCTTTAACCCACTACGCCATCAGACCTTACAAAAGAAGTAGATAGTTCGAGATATATATCTCAAACATCTCCACCTCCCGAAGGCACCAGATGAGTGAGGGGTCAGTCTGCATTTTTCGTCAAGCCACTGTCAATGTGAGAGAACTCGTGTCCAGCTTATAAGCCTATACTTGCATAAACCACAAGTGAAGATAAACAATCTTTGGACAACACCCACCAGTGGGACTCGAACCCAGAAAGCACAACTACCTTCCAGTAGCTGGCATAACTAGTATGCTTTAACCCACTACGCCATCAGACCTTACAAAAGAAGTAGATAGTTCGAGATATATATCTCAAACATCTCCACCTCCCGAAGGCACCAGATGAGTGAGGGGTCAGTCTGCATTTTTCGTCAAGCCACTGTCAATGTGAGAGAACTCGTGTCCAGCTTATAAGCCTATACTTGCATAAACCACAAGTGAAGATAAACAATCTTTGGACAACACCCACCAGTGGGACTCGAACCCAGAAAGCACAACTACCTTCCAGTAGCTGGCATAACTAGTATGCTTTAACCCACTACGCCATCAGACCTTACAAAAGAAGTAGATAGTTCGAGATATATATCTCAAACATCTCCACCTCCCGAAGGCACCAGATGAGTGAGGGGTCAGTCTGCATTTTTCGTCAAGCCACTGTCAATGTGAGAGAACTCGTGTCCAGCTTATAAGCCTATACTTGCATAAACCACAAGTGAAGATAAACAATCTTTGGACAACACCCACCAGTGGGACTCGAACCCAGAAAGCACAACTACCTTCCAGTAGCTGGCATAACTAGTATGCTTTAACCCACTACGCCATCAGACCTTACAAAAGAAGTAGATAGTTCGAGATATATATCTCAAACATCTCCACCTCCCGAAGGCACCAGATGAGTGAGGGGTCAGTCTGCATTTTTCGTCAAGCCACTGTCAATGTGAGAGAACTCGTGTCCAGCTTATAAGCCTATACTTGCATAAACCACAAGTGAAGATAAACAATCTTTGGACAACACCCACCAGTGGGACTCGAACCCAGAAAGCACAACTACCTTCCAGTAGCTGGCATAACTAGTATGCTTTAACCCACTACGCCATCAGACCTTACAAAAGAAGTAGATAGTTCGAGATATATATCTCAAACATCTCCACCTCCCGAAGGCACCAGATGAGTGAGGGGTCAGTCTGCATTTTTCGTCAAGCCACTGTCAATGTGAGAGAACTCGTGTCCAGCTTATAAGCCTATACTTGCATAAACCACAAGTGAAGATAAACAATCTTTGGACAACACCCACCAGTGGGACTCGAACCCAGAAAGCACAACTACCTTCCAGTAGCTGGCATAACTAGTATGCTTTAACCCACTACGCCATCAGACCTTACAAAAGAAGTAGATAGTTCGAGATATATATCTCAAACATCTCCACCTCCCGAAGGCACCAGATGAGTGAGGGGTCAGTCTGCATTTTTCGTCAAGCCACTGTCAATGTGAGAGAACTCGTGTCCAGCTTATAAGCCTATACTTGCATAAACCACAAGTGAAGATAAACAATCTTTGGACAACACCCACCAGTGGGACTCGAACCCAGAAAGCACAACTACCTTCCAGTAGCTGGCATAACTAGTATGCTTTAACCCACTACGCCATCAGACCTTACAAAAGAAGTAGATAGTTCGAGATATATATCTCAAACATCTCCACCTCCCGAAGGCACCAGATGAGTGAGGGGTCAGTCTGCATTTTTCGTCAAGCCACTGTCAATGTGAGAGAACTCGTGTCCAGCTTATAAGCCTATACTTGCATAAACCACAAGTGAAGATAAACAATCTTTGGACAACACCCACCAGTGGGACTCGAACCCAGAAAGCACAACTACCTTCCAGTAGCTGGCATAACTAGTATGCTTTAACCCACTACGCCATCAGACCTTACAAAAGAAGTAGATAGTTCGAGATATATATCTCAAACATCTCCACCTCCCGAAGGCACCAGATGAGTGAGGGGTCAGTCTGCATTTTTCGTCAAGCCACTGTCAATGTGAGAGAACTCGTGTCCAGCTTATAAGCCTATACTTGCATAAACCACAAGTGAAGATAAACAATCTTTGGACAACACCCACCAGTGGGACTCGAACCCAGAAAGCACAACTACCTTCCAGTAGCTGGCATAACTAGTATGCTTTAACCCACTACGCCATCAGACCTTACAAAAGAAGTAGATAGTTCGAGTCCCACTGGTGGGTGTTGTCCAAAGATTGTTTATCTTCACTTGTGGTTTATGCAAGTATAGGCTTATAAGCTGGACACGAGTTCTCTCACATTGACAGTGGCTTGACGAAAAATGCAGACTGACCCCTCACTCATCTGGTGCCTTCGGGAGGTGGAGATGTTTGAGATATATATCTCGAACTATCTACTTCTTTTGTAAGGTCTGATGGCGTAGTGGGTTAAAGCATACTAGTTATGCCAGCTACTGGAAGGTAGTTGTGCTTTCTGGGTTCGAGTCCCACTGGTGGGTGTTGTCCAAAGATTGTTTATCTTCACTTGTGGTTTATGCAAGTATAGGCTTATAAGCTGGACACGAGTTCTCTCACATTGACAGTGGCTTGACGAAAAATGCAGACTGACCCCTCACTCATCTGGTGCCTTCGGGAGGTGGAGATGTTTGAGATATATATCTCGAACTATCTACTTCTTTTGTAAGGTCTGATGGCGTAGTGGGTTAAAGCATACTAGTTATGCCAGCTACTGGAAGGTAGTTGTGCTTTCTGGGTTCGAGTCCCACTGGTGGGTGTTGTCCAAAGATTGTTTATCTTCACTTGTGGTTTATGCAAGTATAGGCTTATAAGCTGGACACGAGTTCTCTCACATTGACAGTGGCTTGACGAAAAATGCAGACTGACCCCTCACTCATCTGGTGCCTTCGGGAGGTGGAGATGTTTGAGATATATATCTCGAACTATCTACTTCTTTTGTAAGGTCTGATGGCGTAGTGGGTTAAAGCATACTAGTTATGCCAGCTACTGGAAGGTAGTTGTGCTTTCTGGGTTCGAGTCCCACTGGTGGGTGTTGTCCAAAGATTGTTTATCTTCACTTGTGGTTTATGCAAGTATAGGCTTATAAGCTGGACACGAGTTCTCTCACATTGACAGTGGCTTGACGAAAAATGCAGACTGACCCCTCACTCATCTGGTGCCTTCGGGAGGTGGAGATGTTTGAGATATATATCTCGAACTATCTACTTCTTTTGTAAGGTCTGATGGCGTAGTGGGTTAAAGCATACTAGTTATGCCAGCTACTGGAAGGTAGTTGTGCTTTCTGGGTTCGAGTCCCACTGGTGGGTGTTGTCCAAAGATTGTTTATCTTCACTTGTGGTTTATGCAAGTATAGGCTTATAAGCTGGACACGAGTTCTCTCACATTGACAGTGGCTTGACGAAAAATGCAGACTGACCCCTCACTCATCTGGTGCCTTCGGGAGGTGGAGATGTTTGAGATATATATCTCGAACTATCTACTTCTTTTGTAAGGTCTGATGGCGTAGTGGGTTAAAGCATACTAGTTATGCCAGCTACTGGAAGGTAGTTGTGCTTTCTGGGTTCGAGTCCCACTGGTGGGTGTTGTCCAAAGATTGTTTATCTTCACTTGTGGTTTATGCAAGTATAGGCTTATAAGCTGGACACGAGTTCTCTCACATTGACAGTGGCTTGACGAAAAATGCAGACTGACCCCTCACTCATCTGGTGCCTTCGGGAGGTGGAGATGTTTGAGATATATATCTCGAACTATCTACTTCTTTTGTAAGGTCTGATGGCGTAGTGGGTTAAAGCATACTAGTTATGCCAGCTACTGGAAGGTAGTTGTGCTTTCTGGGTTCGAGTCCCACTGGTGGGTGTTGTCCAAAGATTGTTTATCTTCACTTGTGGTTTATGCAAGTATAGGCTTATAAGCTGGACACGAGTTCTCTCACATTGACAGTGGCTTGACGAAAAATGCAGACTGACCCCTCACTCATCTGGTGCCTTCGGGAGGTGGAGATGTTTGAGATATATATCTCGAACTATCTACTTCTTTTGTAAGGTCTGATGGCGTAGTGGGTTAAAGCATACTAGTTATGCCAGCTACTGGAAGGTAGTTGTGCTTTCTGGGTTCGAGTCCCACTGGTGGGTGTTGTCCAAAGATTGTTTATCTTCACTTGTGGTTTATGCAAGTATAGGCTTATAAGCTGGACACGAGTTCTCTCACATTGACAGTGGCTTGACGAAAAATGCAGACTGACCCCTCACTCATCTGGTGCCTTCGGGAGGTGGAGATGTTTGAGATATATATCTCGAACTATCTACTTCTTTTGTAAGGTCTGATGGCGTAGTGGGTTAAAGCATACTAGTTATGCCAGCTACTGGAAGGTAGTTGTGCTTTCTGGGTTCGAGTCCCACTGGTGGGTGTTGTCCAAAGATTGTTTATCTTCACTTGTGGTTTATGCAAGTATAGGCTTATAAGCTGGACACGAGTTCTCGCACATTGACAGTGGCTTGACGAAAAATGCAGACTGACCCCTCACTCATCTGGTGCCTTTGGGAGGTGGAGATGTTTGAGATATATATCTCGAACTATCTACTTCTTTTGTAAGGTCTGATGGCGTAGTGGGTTAAAGCATACTAGTTATGCCAGCTACTGGAAGGTAGTTGTGCTTTCTGGGTTCGAGTCCCACTGGTGGGTGTTGTCCAAAGATTGTTTATCTTCACTTGTGGTTTATGCAAGTATAGGCTTATAAGCTGGACACGAGTTCTCTCACATTGACAGTGGCTTGACGAAAAATGCAGACTGACCCCTCACTCATCTGGTGCCTTCGGGAGGTGGAGATGTTTGAGATATATATCTCGAACTATCTACTTCTTTTGTAAGGTCTGATGGCGTAGTGGGTTAAAGCATACTAGTTATGCCAGCTACTGGAAGGTAGTTGTGCTTTCTGGGTTCGAGTCCCACTGGTGGGTGTTGTCCAAAGATTGTTTATCTTCACTTGTGGTTTATGCAAGTATAGGCTTATAAGCTGGACACGAGTTCTCTCACATTGACAGTGGCTTGACGAAAAATGCAGACTGACCCCTCACTCATCTGGTGCCTTCGGGAGGTGGAGATGTTTGAGATATATATCTCGAACTATCTACTTCTTTTGTAAGGTCTGATGGCGTAGTGGGTTAAAGCATACTAGTTATGCCAGCTACTGGAAGGTAGTTGTGCTTTCTGGGTTCGAGTCCCACTGGTGGGTGTTGTCCAAAGATTGTTTATCTTCACTTGTGGTTTATGCAAGTATAGGCTTATAAGCTGGACACGAGTTCTCTCACATTGACAGTGGCTTGACGAAAAATGCAGACTGACCCCTCACTCATCTGGTGCCTTCGGGAGGTGGAGATGTTTGAGATATATATCTCGAACTATCTACTTCTTTTGTAAGGTCTGATGGCGTAGTGGGTTAAAGCATACTAGTTATGCCAGCTACTGGAAGGTAGTTGTGCTTTCTGGGTTCGAGTCCCACTGGTGGGTGTTGTCCAAAGATTGTTTATCTTCACTTGTGGTTTATGCAAGTATAGGCTTATAAGCTGGACACGAGTTCTCTCACATTGACAGTGGCTTGACGAAAAATGCAGACTGACCCCTCACTCATCTGGTGCCTTCGGGAGGTGGAGATGTTTGAGATATATATCTCGAACTATCTACTTCTTTTGTAAGGTCTGATGGCGTAGTGGGTTAAAGCATACTAGTTATGCCAGCTACTGGAAGGTAGTTGTGCTTTCTGGGTTCGAGTCCCACTGGTGGGTGTTGTCCAAAGATTGTTTATCTTCACTTGTGGTTTATGCAAGTATAGGCTTATAAGCTGGACACGAGTTCTCTCACATTGACAGTGGCTTGACGAAAAATGCAGACTGACCCCTCACTCATCTGGTGCCTTCGGGAGGTGGAGATGTTTGAGATATATATCTCGAACTATCTACTTCTTTTGTAAGGTCTGATGGCGTAGTGGGTTAAAGCATACTAGTTATGCCAGCTACTGGAAGGTAGTTGTGCTTTCTGGGTTCGAGTCCCACTGGTGGGTGTTGTCCAAAGATTGTTTATCTTCACTTGTGGTTTATGCAAGTATAGGCTTATAAGCTGGACACGAGTTCTCTCACATTGACAGTGGCTTGACGAAAAATGCAGACTGACCCCTCACTCATCTGGTGCCTTCGGGAGGTGGAGATGTTTGAGATATATATCTCGAACTATCTACTTCTTTTGTAAGGTCTGATGGCGTAGTGGGTTAAAGCATACTAGTTATGCCAGCTACTGGAAGGTAGTTGTGCTTTCTGGGTTCGAGTCCCACTGGTGGGTGTTGTCCAAAGATTGTTTATCTTCACTTGTGGTTTATGCAAGTATAGGCTTATAAGCTGGACACGAGTTCTCTCACATTGACAGTGGCTTGACGAAAAATGCAGACTGACCCCTCACTCATCTGGTGCCTTCGGGAGGTGGAGATGTTTGAGATATATATCTCGAACTATCTACTTCTTTTGTAAGGTCTGATGGCGTAGTGGGTTAAAGCATACTAGTTATGCCAGCTACTGGAAGGTAGTTGTGCTTTCTGGGTTCGAGTCCCACTGGTGGGTGTTGTCCAAAGATTGTTTATCTTCACTTGTGGTTTATGCAAGTATAGGCTTATAAGCTGGACACGAGTTCTCTCACATTGACAGTGGCTTGACGAAAAATGCAGACTGACCCCTCACTCATCTGGTGCCTTCGGGAGGTGGAGATGTTTGAGATATATATCTCGAACTATCTACTTCTTTTGTAAGGTCTGATGGCGTAGTGGGTTAAAGCATACTAGTTATGCCAGCTACTGGAAGGTAGTTGTGCTTTCTGGGTTCGAGTCCCACTGGTGGGTGTTGTCCAAAGATTGTTTATCTTCACTTGTGGTTTATGCAAGTATAGGCTTATAAGCTGGACACGAGTTCTCTCACATTGACAGTGGCTTGACGAAAAATGCAGACTGACCCCTCACTCATCTGGTGCCTTCGGGAGGTGGAGATGTTTGAGATATATATCTCGAACTATCTACTTCTTTTGTAAGGTCTGATGGCGTAGTGGGTTAAAGCATACTAGTTATGCCAGCTACTGGAAGGTAGTTGTGCTTTCTGGGTTCGAGTCCCACTGGTGGGTGTTGTCCAAAGATTGTTTATCTTCACTTGTGGTTTATGCAAGTATAGGCTTATAAGCTGGACACGAGTTCTCTCACATTGACAGTGGCTTGACGAAAAATGCAGACTGACCCCTCACTCATCTGGTGCCTTCGGGAGGTGGAGATGTTTGAGATATATATCTCGAACTATCTACTTCTTTTGTAAGGTCTGATGGCGTAGTGGGTTAAAGCATACTAGTTATGCCAGCTACTGGAAGGTAGTTGTGCTTTCTGGGTTCGAGTCCCACTGGTGGGTGTTGTCCAAAGATTGTTTATCTTCACTTGTGGTTTATGCAAGTATAGGCTTATAAGCTGGACACGAGTTCTCTCACATTGACAGTGGCTTGACGAAAAATGCAGACTGACCCCTCACTCATCTGGTGCCTTCGGGAGGTGGAGATGTTTGAGATATATATCTCGAACTATCTACTTCTTTTGTAAGGTCTGATGGCGTAGTGGGTTAAAGCATACTAGTTATGCCAGCTACTGGAAGGTAGTTGTGCTTTCTGGGTTCGAGTCCCACTGGTGGGTGTTGTCCAAAGATTGTTTATCTTCACTTGTGGTTTATGCAAGTATAGGCTTATAAGCTGGACACGAGTTCTCTCACATTGACAGTGGCTTGACGAAAAATGCAGACTGACCCCTCACTCATCTGGTGCCTTCGGGAGGTGGAGATGTTTGAGATATATATCTCGAACTATCTACTTCTTTTGTAAGGTCTGATGGCGTAGTGGGTTAAAGCATACTAGTTATGCCAGCTACTGGAAGGTAGTTGTGCTTTCTGGGTTCGAGTCCCACTGGTGGGTGTTGTCCAAAGATTGTTTATCTTCACTTGTGGTTTATGCAAGTATAGGCTTATAAGCTGGACACGAGTTCTCTCACATTGACAGTGGCTTGACGAAAAATGCAGACTGACCCCTCACTCATCTGGTGCCTTCGGGAGGTGGAGATGTTTGAGATATATATCTCGAACTATCTACTTCTTTTGTAAGGTCTGATGGCGTAGTGGGTTAAAGCATACTAGTTATGCCAGCTACTGGAAGGTAGTTGTGCTTTCTGGGTTCGAGTCCCACTGGTGGGTGTTGTCCAAAGATTGTTTATCTTCACTTGTGGTTTATGCAAGTATAGGCTTATAAGCTGGACACGAGTTCTCTCACATTGACAGTGGCTTGACGAAAAATGCAGACTGACCCCTCACTCATCTGGTGCCTTCGGGAGGTGGAGATGTTTGAGATATATATCTCGAACTATCTACTTCTTTTGTAAGGTCTGATGGCGTAGTGGGTTAAAGCATACTAGTTATGCCAGCTACTGGAAGGTAGTTGTGCTTTCTGGGTTCGAGTCCCACTGGTGGGTGTTGTCCAAAGATTGTTTATCTTCACTTGTGGTTTATGCAAGTATAGGCTTATAAGCTGGACACGAGTTCTCTCACATTGACAGTGGCTTGACGAAAAATGCAGACTGACCCCTCACTCATCTGGTGCCTTCGGGAGGTGGAGATGTTTGAGATATATATCTCGAACTATCTACTTCTTTTGTAAGGTCTGATGGCGTAGTGGGTTAAAGCATACTAGTTATGCCAGCTACTGGAAGGTAGTTGTGCTTTCTGGGTTCGAGTCCCACTGGTGGGTGTTGTCCAAAGATTGTTTATCTTCACTTGTGGTTTATGCAAGTATAGGCTTATAAGCTGGACACGAGTTCTCTCACATTGACAGTGGCTTGACGAAAAATGCAGACTGACCCCTCACTCATCTGGTGCCTTCGGGAGGTGGAGATGTTTGAGATATATATCTCGAACTATCTACTTCTTTTGTAAGGTCTGATGGCGTAGTGGGTTAAAGCATACTAGTTATGCCAGCTACTGGAAGGTAGTTGTGCTTTCTGGGTTCGAGTCCCACTGGTGGGTGTTGTCCAAAGATTGTTTATCTTCACTTGTGGTTTATGCAAGTATAGGCTTATATATATATATATATATATATATATATATATATATATATATATATATATATATATATATATATATATATATATATATATATATATATATATATATATATATATATATATATATATATATATATTAATAAATATGACCGAAAAAGTAAGATTAACAATTCTAACACGAATTTTCTCAATCTTTCGTACATTTCTTTTCACTGTTGGAGGTAATTCAAAAATCAGTTCTCCAAAATTCATTTTTATTTCTAGTCTGACGCGACACTTGAGCGCGTTTCGTAAAACTTATTACATTTTCAAAGACTTTACACATACACAACTGAATAGCACTTACATATCTCCGATTTGTTTATATCTACATTTGAGTGAGGTGGATGGGGTGAGGTGGTATTTAATAGGGTATTAATTTCATCAACACAAGACAGAACACGAAACCATGGGTATTGAAATGGAAGTGATTGTAGAAAGCCTATTGGTCCATATTTCTTGATGCTTCTATATTGGAGCTGAGTCTTGAGGTGGGTAGAATATAGTTGTGCATTAATTGGCTGTTGATTGCTGGTGTTGACTTCTTAATGTGCAGTGCCTCGCAAACGTCAAGCCGTCTGCTATCGCTGTATCTATCGATAATTTCTGTGTTGTTTACTAGGGTTTCTCTGGCGATGGTTTGGTTGTGGGAAGAGATTATATGTTCCTTAATGGAGCCCTGTTGCTTATGCATCGTTAAACGCCTAGAAAGAGATGTTGTTGTCTTGCCTATATACTGGGGTTTTTGGAGCTTACAGTCCCCAAGTGGGCATTTGAAGGCATAGACGACGTTGGTCTCTTTTAAAGCGTTCTGCTTTGTGTCTGGAGAGTTTCTCATGAGTAGGCTGGCCGTTTTTCTGGTTTTATAGTAAATCGTCAGTTGTATCCTCTGATTTTTGTCTGTAGGGATAACGTTTCTATTAACAATATCTTTCAGGACCCTTTCCTCCGTTTTATGAGCTGTGGAAAAGAAGTTCCTGTAAAATAGTCTAATAGGGGATATAGGTGTTGTGTTAGTTGTCTCTTCAGAGGTTGCATGGCGTTTCACTTTCCTTCTTATGATGTCTTCGACGAAACCATTGGAGAAGCCGTTGTTGACTAGGACCTGCCTTACCCTACGGAGTTCTTCGTCGACTTGCTTCCATTCTGAGCTGTGGCTGAGAGCACGGTCGACATATGCGTTAACAACACTCTTCTTGTACCTGTCTGGGCAGTCGCTGTTGGCATTTAGGCACATTCCTATGTTCGTTTCCTTAGTGTAGACTGCAGTGTGGAAACCTCCGCTCTTTTCCATGACTGTTACATCTAGAAAGGGCAGCTTCCCATCCTTTTCCATCTCGTAAGTGAAACGCAGCACGGAACTCTGCTCAAATGCCTCCTTCAGCTCCTGCAGATGTCTGACATCAGGTACCTGTGTAAAAATGTCGTCAACATACCTGCAGTATATGGCCGGTTTCAAGTTCATGTCGACTAAGACTTTTTGCTCGATGGTACCCCATGTAGAAGTTTGCAAACAGGACACCTAGGGGAGAACCCATGGCGACCCCATCTACTTGCTTATACATGTGCCCATCCGGGCTCAAGAAGGGTGCCTCTTTAGTACAAGCTTGGAGTAGTTTCCTCAGAATATTTTCTGGTATGTCAAGAGGAGTACAGGCTGGATCACGATACACTCTGTCGGCTATCATCCCGATTGTCTCGTCCACAGGTACGTTGGTAAACAGCGATTCTACGTCCAACGAGGATCTTATCCCTGTGGCCCGTGTGCCCCGCAGTAAGTCAACAAATTCCTTTGGAAACTTCAGGCTGAAGGCGCAAGGAACATAAGGAGTCAGCAGGCCGTTGAGTCGCTTCGCCAGTCTGTACGTGGGTGTGAGTATCTGGCTAATGATTGGCCGAAGTGGGTTTCCAGGGTTGTGTGTCTTGACATTTCCATACGCATATCCAGGTTTATATTCCCCAATGATCTTTGGCAGGTGGAGTCCGGATTTCTTGGCGTTCACAGTTTCGATCAGTTTGTTGACCTTTGCTTTTAATTCGGCTGTAGTGTCCTTCGTTACCCTTTGGAACTTAGTTTGGTCAGAGAGTATGAGGTTCATCTTCGCCAGATATTCGTCTTTTTTAAGAATGACATATATTGGCGACTTGTCACCTCTCCTGACAACTATCTCCTTGTTCTCACGAAGGCTTTTAGCTGCCGCTTTGAGCTCGGGGGACAGTATGGTGCTTCTGTAATTGCCTCGATTCTTTCCTCCTTCTGCAATAAGTTCTGCTTGTAAGGTATCTTTGGTAGTGACCTTCTTTTATGTCTCGAGGTCGAATATGTCGTCCAACAGAATTTCCAACTCTACTTTCCGGGCCATCTCACTCGGTCTGGACATAACGTGACAGTTTATGCCCAGATTTAGGAGAGTGACTTGGTCCTCAGTGAGGTTAATTCCTGCAAGGTTCAGGAACCCATCTCTTGGTCGTGGAATTGCCATAGGTCCTCCATATAATGTTGTTAGTTTCTTGATAATCCTTGTTTCAGTGCTGAGGTGATGTCGGTCTGTGAGGATGTCGAGGTGTTTTTTGGAGGATGGATGTGAGGATGTCGGTCTGTGAGGATGTCGAGGTGATTTTTGGAGAATTGATTTTTGAATTACCTCCAACAGTGAAAAGAAATGTACGAAAGATTGAGAAAATTCGTGTTAGAATTATTAATCTTACTTTTTCGGTCATATTTAATAATATATGTCTACAGGAAAGACTGCTACCAAAATATGCTAATATATATATATATATATATATATATATATATATATATATATATATATATATATATATATATATATATATATATATATATATATGTGTGTGTGTGTGTGTTTCATTGAATATGACCGCATATTCTGTATTTATTATTTTCTGGTTTAGGGCTTCTATCCCTCTAACTATTTTCTTAGCATCAGGGCTTAATTGAAATAGGAGTTCTCCAAAACTCATTTTCGTACTTTTAAGGTGAAGAAAAGAAGTGATTTACTATAGATTTGATTGATTGATAAAGATTAAGCCACCCAAGCGGTGGCACGGGCATGAATAGCCCGTAAGTGGTACAATTTTTTTTTCTCTCAGTATTCTGAGGATGTATTTAACCATCAAGCTGTTATCGCGGGGAGGATACTGCTTCACAGTCTTTATGAGGGATGTCCAGCTGCTGGACACCTTTGTTGACCAGGAGAGTGGCTGTGTTGATGGCTTCAGGGTGGCCACTGCATGATTCAGGAACTCTTAAAGCTCTTCTAAGGTCATTGGTTGCTTCACATTCCAGAAGATAGTGAAGTAATGGCTTTTCTGTGACAGTTTGGCAGAAGATGCATTCTCTCTGTCGGGGTTCACCAATCTCCCAGTTGCATCTGTAATCTAGACGTAGTCTATATAGCCTAACTGCTATTTCCCTGTGGATTCCTTTTGGGATATTTAACCTTTCTAATTTGGTTGACTGAAGATACCATGTTGCAGATGGCGAACCTTCAGCTATTCTCTGGTGCAGGTAGGCTTTGTTGAGATGTGAGAGTTTTTTGGTGATGATGTTTTTTATGTTCTCTAGGCTGGGTTGAATTGTTTTATGTATCACTGGATGACGAGTTGCCAATTTAGCAATTTCATCAGCTTTTTCATTTAATGGGATTCCAATATGGGATGGGATCCAGTTTAAAGTTATGTTGAGTCCTTTGCCTTTAGCGACTGCTCCAAGATACAAAATGGTGGTAATTATTTCCACATTATCTTTCCACTGTTTTTGTCCTAGTATTTGAAGTGCAGCTTTTGAGTCTGTGTGTATGATTGCATTTTGAGTGTTTTGTGCAATCACATATGCGAATGCCTGTTGTATGGCAAACAGCTCAGTTTGGGTTGATGATACTAGTCCTCCCAGTCTCCAATATGCCTGTACGCTGGTCGTGCAAAGAGCAGCGCCAGCACTCTCATTTTCTGTGTCCACCGATCCGTCTGTGAAGATGTGGGGTGGCTCCTGCTACTGCTATGCTATACATTTGCTCTTCTATTATGCGCCTTAGGATTGTCGGATCATAGGCAGCCTTTTTCATTGGGAGACTTTCTATTACTATTTTGAAAGTAGGCTCTTCCCACGGCGCGGAAGGAGTGTAATTTGGGTGTGGATGATCACCCTCTCTATCAAGAATCATGTTTTTTAAATGTAGTCTGTTTAGGACTTTTCCTGCTCTTGCAACCCAAGAGTTTCCATTGTTTTGGCCTAGTCCAACCACCAAGGCCTGCCGTACTGGGATTGGATCAGAAGAAATAATTATCTTACTGATAATTGTAGCTGTCCTTTGTGATATTCTTTCTTGTAAAGAGAGCAAACCCGTCTCCAGTCTAAGAGTTTCAAGCCTAGTCCACATGGGGGCTCCCAGTGCAGCTCTCATAGCATTGTTTTGGGTAACTTCAAGCTTTTTCCACTGTTGGTGTGATAGATTTGTGAGTGCAGGTGCGGCATAATCGATCACTGATCTGACTGCCTGTACATAGTACGTGAGAAGGACTTTCAGATTGGCTCTTCCAGAAAGGGAGGTTAGCGACCTGAGGATTGCCGTCCGGGCCGCAGTTCGCTCTCTCAAGTAAGTGACCTCAGCATTAAAATTCATGTGTGTGTCCAGGATGATTCCTAGATACTGATAGGTGTCGACCCATTCTATTGGTTGACCCTGTACTGTGAGTTGGATGTTGGGCTTCGCTATTTTTATGGGCATGGCCTTTGACTTTGAGGGGTCTAGTTTGATCCCAATGTAAGCGTTGTATACATGTACACTTGCCCCCACGAAGGATGTAACCTTCAATGTAAGTACATAGGTATGACGTCGACCAAGCTGACGAGGCGTTTGACATGCCATCTTCAATCCGGTGCCCCTAGGAATCACATGAGACAAGCCCATGACATTACTCTAACAAGAGAAATGTTGAACAAGAATACCTGCATAATAGACAAAACCCAAGATGCAAGAAGATTACAAATTCTTGAGGCAATTCACATAAGAATAGAGCGACCTACCATGAACACCTAAATCACGGAACTATTTACTCTACCCACCATGAGAGTAAGGACAAGACAAGAACATATCGATGCCAACACAGAAGACAATGTCCAACATAATAGGCCAATTACACTGGATTAATCTTTGTGTTTAGATAGGAGCTGCCTCGTATGGGCCAATAAGCCTTCTGCAGTTACCTCTATGTTTCACCTCACATTTATCCCTTATGTATCCCCCCATGTTTTCACCTTTATTGTATTATCACCTGACCCAGTGCGGGTATAAAATCAACTAGTATTGTAAGATCTGTTCACGGGAGGCATCTCCCATCACGCAGGGTGCAGTCGCACCTCCACAGATCTCCAGTATCATCTATTGATACTGGTAATGGCTCAAAAGGGCCACCACTTACGGGCAATTCATGCCCGTGCCACCTTTTGGGTGGCTTAATCTTTATCAATCAATCAAGATCTGTTCACTTGAGAATGAACCATGGAGGTTCGAAACGTTGTGCAAATTAAGAACACTGTTTTTCCCAAAAACGGTGGGTTTTCTGAGTGGAAGAGAACGTATGTCTGGAAGCTGACTTTAACCGCCCCAAGCTGCGCGCGCATTGAGCCGAGGTTATATAAACCTGGACGGAGACGGCGTGGCCCCTCTTCCAAGCCAGCAGCTGCTCTTACATAACGACTCACTGCTGCTCAGTGAGTCGTAAATACAGAAGTTTAGCCCGCTCAACTGTTCTCTCAGCATGGACCCTACACCAGTTCCTATCGACAATGACTCGGAGCGACCCGTCAGGGGCGTCCTGCTCTTCTCAACATTTAAGGTAGTGTTTGTGTTGTTGGCACGCCGGACCAGTGTTTGTGTTGTTGGCGCGCCGGACCAGTGTTTGTCTCTGTGTTGGCGCGCGCGCCCTGAAGCACGCCTGTTGGTTCAGCCTTGGTGACCAAATGCAGGTGCAGTGGTCCTAGAGGGGGAGGTGACCCTCGGTGTTATGGGGCCCTGGTTTTTCTCCAGTAGGTGGCTGTTATTTGAAGCACAATCGGGAGGCCTGTCCTCCACCCCACCTCCCCCAACTGCTCAGCCCTGTACCTTAAGCTCCCTCACCCAGTCGACGTGAGGTATGCTGCTTGGGCGACTTCTGTTGTGCCGTTATTTATTATTTACGTTCTTTATATAAGTCCTTTACAGTCTGACTGTTAGTCATGGCGTGCTCCCTCACGCTACATTATTTACTGTAATTTTACCTTGGCTTTCGCCCCATGCCTATGTTTATATATTGGGTAGTGCTGTTATTGTTGTTCCAGGACATTTAATGCTCAAGTCAGCTCCTATTTAGCCCTGTTGCTTTACCCTACTCTAAACGCTGGCTATATAAAATATTATATTATTGTCTTTCAGTTACAATGTGTTATGCCTCACAATTTATTTATTAATGAATTTAATGGTGTCAAGCTGCAGGTTTTTACATTTAGGTTTGTTTTAACTTTTGCTTATTGCCTATAAGTTATTAGGTAAAGTCAGCTAGCTTAGGCTAGCTGCTGAGTCACAGACCTCTGGCCCCTAGCTTTAAGTTTTCATGGACTTGTTTTCCATAAGTTCCCTTAATTTACTAAAGAATTTTATGCAGTGTCAAGCTGCATGTTTTCTTTTGCAGGTTTTACATTTAGGTTTGTTTAACTTTTGGTCATTGCCTATAAGTTATTAGGTAAAGTCAGCTAGGTTAGGCTAGCTGCTGTGTCACAGGCCTCTGGCCCCTAGCTTTGTTTCATGGACTTGTTTTTCCATAACTCTCCTTAATTTATTAATGAATTTTATGCAGTGTCAAGCTGCGTGTTTCTTTGCTGGTTTTACATTTATGTTTGTTTAACCTCTGCTTTGCCTTTAAGTTATTATGTAAAGTCAGCTAGGATGTGATAGTTGTAGGGATTGGGCCCTTGCCTCTTGCTTTAAGTTTATTCTGGCCCTGCATTTATGTTTAGTTTCCCCAGCAAATTTCCTGCATTTTACATCGCCCTTGCTGCATGGTTTTTACTTTACTGGTTTACAATTGTTTGTTTAACTTATGCTTCACCTTTAAGTTAAGTAAAGTCAGCTAGGATGTCCTAGACGCTGTCTTCGGGCCTCATGCCTCTCCCTTTAAGTTTATCTTGGACTCGTATTATGATTAGTTCCATCAGCAATTTATTACTAATTATGCATTGCCTAAGTGCATGTCATTCTACTTACTGTTGAGGTTGTTCTGGAAACTGGAAAATATTGGAGGGGTGACAGGTAAGCTTCTATCATGGATGAAAAATTTTCTGACTGATAGAAAAACGAGACAGTAATCAGAGGCAATGTATCGGAATGGAGAAATGTCACAAGTGGAGTACCACAGGGTTCAGTTCTTGCATCAGTGATGTTTATTGTGTACATAAATGATCTACCAGTTGGTATTCAGAATTATATGAACATGTTTGCTGATGATGCTAAGATAATAGGAAGGATAAGAAATTTAGATGATTGTCATGCCCTTCAAGAAGACCTGGACAAAATAAGTAGATGGAGCACCACTTGGCAAATGGAATTTAATGTTAATAAATGTCATGTTATGGAATGTGGAATAGGAGATCATAGACCCCACACAACCTATATATTATGTGAGAAATCTTTAAAGAATTCTGATAAAGAAAGAGATCTAAGGGTGGTTCTAGATAGAAAACTATCACCTGAGGACCCCATAAAGAATATTGTGCAAGGAGCCTATGCTATGCTTTCTAACTTCAGAATTGCATTTAAATGCATGGATGGCGATATACTAAAGAAATTGTTCATGACTTTTGTTAGGCCAAAGCTAGAATATGCAGCTGTTGTGTGGTGCCCATATCTTAAGAAGCACATCAACAAACTGGAAAAGGTGCAAAGACATGCTACTAAGTGGCTCCCAGAACTGAAGGGTAAGAGCTACGAGGAGAGGTTAGAAGCAATAAACATGCCAAAACTAGAAGACAGAAGAAAAAGGTGATATGATCACTACATACAAAATAGTAACAGGAATTGATAAAATCGACAGGGAAGATTTCCTGAGACCTGGCACTTCAAGAACAAGAGGTCATAGATTTAAACTAGCTAAGCACAGATGCCGAAGAAATATAAGAAAATTCACCTTTGCAAATAGAGTGGTAGACGGTTGGAACAAGTTAAGTGAGAAGGTGGTGGAGGCCAAGGCCGTCAGTAGTTTCAAAGCGTTATATGACAAAGAGTGCTGGGAAGACGGGACACCACGAGCGTAGCTCTTATCCTGTAACTACACTTAGGTATTTACTGTTTTACCTTTATACTTGTTTTCTTGACTTTGGCATTAAGTTATTAAGTACTGACAGCTAGACAGTACCAGTTTCGTTTACCAGTACCAGTAAACGTTTTCCAGTCGTTTTGTCTGCCCGGTGTAGCCCAGAAGAATCTGCAGCCTCCCGGCTGCTGGCTTATCCAGACATGTGTGGCCTCCCAGGCCGCTGGTTATCGGACGTTTTGTCTGCCCAACGTAGCCAGGAAGGTTGACAGCCGCTGCCGTCTTAGCTGACTGCGTTCAGGGGCTGCTCTCCAGCCGACGTCCTCCCTGTGATGAGTTAAGCCGGCGATGCTATTCAGGTATTATATTTATATTGGTCATATAAATACACGGCCTTCCTGGCCGCGGGTTTATCCAGACGTGTTGTCTGCCGGTGTAGCCCGGAATATACTGCGGCCTCCCAGGCCGCTGGTTTCTCCAGACGTTTTGTCTGCCCAATGTAGCCACGAAGGTTGTCATAGCCGCTGCCGTCTTCGCTGTCTGCGTTCGGGGGTTCATGTCCAGCCGACGTCCTTCCTGTGATGAGTTAAGCTGGCGATGTTATTCAGGTATCTTATTTACATTGGCTATATAAATATGCGGCCTTCCAGGCTGCTGGTTTATCCAGATGTGTTGTCTGCCCGGTGTAGCCCGGAAGTCACAGTGGCCCCCCCCCAGGCCGCTGGTTTATCCAGACGTTTTGTCTGTCGGTGTAGCCCGGAACGTTTTCACAGCCATGACGTCTTTGCTGCCTTCGTTCAGGGGTTGTCCGGCCGACGTTCTTCCTGCGACGTGTCACTGTGTTCTAGCGGCCGATGCTCGGTTGGGTCTGTTGCAGCTGGTCCAGCCATCTGCCCTAGTGTCCGAGCCGACACTCCCTTACTACGTTGTTCCTCAATTTAGGTTTCCAGCTGCTGCAGCTGTTGGTGTTCCGGTTGCTGACATTCCCGGCAGTCGGTGTTCTAGCTGCTGTGGGTACAGCTGTTGCTGTCCCAGCTTGCTGCTGTCCAGGTGCAACATGGTCCAGCTGCCGGCGTATCAGCGGTTGTTGGACCAGCCCTCATGCTACGGCTGAAGTTGTTCCTGATGTTCCAGTTGAAGCGGTCCCAACTGATAATGCCCATCCTACTGAGTTCCAGCTCCCAAGGGTCCAGCTGCCGACGCGCCAGCCCCGAAGTTACAGCAGAAGCGTTCCAGCCGACGTTGTGCCTATTAGCACTTCTTTCAGTTTATTGTATTTGATTGTAATGTATTTCAGCTTCATGAATTAATCCCGTTTTCTCTAAAGAGTTACATTCCAGCATTATTTGAGCATGATCTGTTTTGCAGTCGCACTTCCCTTACCGCTGCAGTTTTCCCCTTGGCCCGTTGCCGCTAATTTTGTATCTTCTTCAGCGGCCGAAGATACTCGTCATTCCTTTGTTGGCTCCCAGGTTCTATATGGTCCCTAATTGTCTTGCAGTTGGATTTCTACTTATATCCGAAGTTTTTCCCTGGTGGCCAGTTGCCACTATTTATTTATCTTTGGCAGATGTCGATGCACCAGTTGCCAATGTCCAGCTGCAGGTGTTCCAGCTGCCGATGTTCAGAGGCAGGTTTTTACAGTTTGCATTTGGCAACTGTTGTTTGTTACGCCCTTATTTTGCCCTTGTTGACCATTAGTGTTAGTGCTGTGCATGCTACGTTATCGTTGGTTTGTTAAGGTTAGGGTTTCCCTGCTTACTTCCTCCTCCCCAGTGAGGGACATTTACTTATTTATCTATTTGTACAGTTCCTACTGTATCATACTACTACTAATTTAAGTTCTTTATTATTAGGTCCGGGTTTTAGTCGCCTTATCCCTACCCTCCCTCTGCTTTACTTGTTATCATTTTCTCTGGCATTTCTCGCCATGCCCTCGGTCGGCCCGTACTAAGCCCATTTGCTGGGCCAGCCGTTACGCCCTTAGCCGGGGCCCCTGTGGAGCCCTTAGCTGGGTGGGCCCGCCCCGCCCTGTTAGCCGGTTAATGGTCCTGCGACCACGTACTTTGGAAGGAGTATTTTGTGCTTTTCCCTAACCTTCTAGCGCTTATGTCTCGTTTACATTTTCTTAGGAAACCTTTGTTATATTTGTAAGGTACTATTTATTTCTTGTGAATGTATGTGTGTGTGTGTGCATATGTATGTGTATATATCTGTATATATATACTGTATGTATGTGTATGTATATATTCATTAGTTGCTATACTAATTTATAGTACTGTCATTCAATTTTTATTTCCATCTTGTCCGTAGTAATTGTAGTAATTTATTATGAGTCTGGGAGTTGGTTTACTATTTTCGTCCTTATTTCTGTTGTTTTACTATATTAATTACATTAATTATTTTACATTTACGGATCCCTAGCCTTCCTGGTGTCCATTTCTCTTTGCCTCAGATCCCCAGATCTTGAAGTTCTTGGGGTACTGCTGCTCGCAGAATGCTCATTGACACTCAGACTAAACTCATTTACGCCTCATAAGGCAGTTTCTTAGGCTAACTATTCAGCTCTTAACATGCTTTTCGGAGGCCAAATTACAATGGAGATCACTGTAACGGACTCGGTTACCATCCTTATAATTCATGTCACTCTGGACGCAAGCATGTTGCAGTTACGCCTTAAGAACTGTTCTTATAATTGTTTTATGGTTTTATTTATATATTGATTTGATATTGTATACATAGTGGTCATATAAATATTGATTGTTGGGCTGTTCTATCGTTCTATACTATTCTATTGGATTATTTTGAAATGAATTACTACTTGCTAGATCCCTCCCCCTGGATAAACTTCTGCCCTTGACCCAGATACGGTAACTGGTTTCCCCACCCTTTTTTACTTGTCTGTTTTTTCCCGCTAAAGCTCAGCTCGGTTTGGTAGTTACCTCACTTCGCTACAGACTAGTTTCCTGGAAGACCTTTTTTCTCTTCCTTTCCCCTCTAGTCACTCCTATCCCCTGTGCCAGTGTTCCTTTTCAGAGTTTCTGCAGGGTATAACCCTGGCTTTATCCATTAATGACACTTGCCCAGTTCGCTTCTGGAAATGTCCCCCTCCTCTTAGAAACTAATTCCAGCAGTACCCTTAAGGGGTAGGTTCCTTGCCCGTCACGTTCATACTGCATGCCCGTTTCTGCCCACCCTTACTGCCTTAATACTTCCAGAACCGACTACGGAAGGCGTACAAGGTACACCATTGATGAACAAGGAAAAGGGATGGAGCTCGAGGGCAGACTACTGCACCCATGAGATCGACACACATTCCTAGCTACAGCGGCCAGCCGCCGCGTTTGCCCTTCGGGGTTGGGTGTTGAGCTAGGCTCGCCTCCAGCCGACCACGCCCTCTTACCTTTAGAATTGGTAGGGCCGCTCAGCTCTCTTGACGGGCTCGCCAACGGAGATAATGGCGGGTCCAGCAACCAGCTGAAACCCCCAGCTGACTACGTCCGGGACGTTGTTGCTCCGCCACTCTGAGGCCTCCTTGCGGCCACCGGGCCTCGCCCTTCGGGGGGTGGTCCGGCCAGCTGGCCTGCGGTGGGGGTGCAGCGCCGGTCCCCAAGTGTCCCGCTGTCCGCAGCTAATCCTTTGCCCAGTCTACGTGCTAGTAAGAGTACGGAAACCCTTCTCCTTAATCCTTCTCCCGCTGGCCCTCGCGGGATTGGGGGTGCTCCGCCGGAACCCCCAAAGTGATAAGCCTGCAGATAGCTAAGAAATATTCCCATGAATTGTAATTAGTCTAATTAAATTAATGCAACTTTCATTTACTACCTATGGATGTAGTTATTAATTGTAATTGATCTCTACTTTATCATTAAGGATTATTCATTATAATTATTCCTTAATACTTTATTGTTATGCACTAGTCAATAATTATTTATCATTCATCCTAATTAGCTATTTGATTCATTAAAAATAATTGCTTATCATTTTACTATTTGTTATTATTATTATTTATTATATAATAATAATTATTTTATTATTTATTAATTTATTATTTATTATTTTTATTATTTATTAATTTATTATATATTAATTTATTATTTACCATTATAAAATAAACAAGTCCCCAATCTGAGCACGTTTTCTTCCAACCTCAGAAAATATAAATAAGTGTAATACACTCTATAGTAAATCACTTCTTTTCTTCACCTTAAAAGTACGAAAATGAGTTTTGGAGAACTCCTATTTCAATTAAGCCCTGATGCTAAGAAAATAGTTAGAGGGAGAAGCCCTAAACCAGAAAATAATAAATACAGAATATGCGGTCATATTCAATGAAACATGTTTGAAAGAAAACCTACTGCCAGTATACACCAAAATATATATATATCAATATATATATATATATATATATATATATATATATATATATATATATATATATATATATATATATATATATATATTAGTATATTTTGGTAGCAGTCTTTCCTGTAGACATATTTTATTAAATATGACCGAAAAAGTAAGATTAATAATTCTAACACGAATTTTCTCAATCTTTCGTACATTATGCTTCACTGTTGGAGGTAAATCAAAAATCACTTCTCCAAAATTCATTTTTATTTCTAGTCTGACGCGACACGGGCGCGTTTCGTAAAACTTATTACATTTTCAAAGACTTCACAAATACACAACTGATTAGAACTTGCGTTTCCCTGATTTTATATCTACATTTGAGTGAGGTGGGAAGGGTGATGTGGCATTACATTTGAGTAAGGTGGGAAGGATGATGTGGCATTAGAGGATATTAATAGGGTATTAAAAGTATCAACACAAGACAGAACACGAAACAATGGATATTGAATAGAAGTGTTTGTAGAAAGCCTATTGGTCCATATTTCTTGATGCTTCTATATTGGAGCGGAGTCTTGAGGTGGGTAGAATATAGTTGTGCAATAATTGGCTGTTGATTGCTGGTGTTGACTTCTTGATGTGTAGTGCCTCGCAAACGTCGAGCCGCCTGCTATCGCTGTATCTATCGATGATTTCTGTGTTGTTTACTAGGATTTCTCTGGCGATGGTTTGGTTATGGGAAGAGATTATATGTTCCTTAATGGAGCCCTGTTGTTTATGCATCGTTAAACGCCTAGAAAGAGATGTTGTTGTCTTGCCTATATACTGGGTTTTTTGGAGCTTACAGTCCCCAAGTGGGCATTTGAAGGCATAGACGACGTTAGTCTCTTTTAAAGCGTTCTGTTTCGTGTCTGGAGAGTTTCTCATGAGTAGGCTGGCCGTTTTTCTGGTTTTATAGTAAATCGTCAGTTGTATCCTCTGATTTTTGTCTGTAGGGATAACGTTTCTATTAACAATATCTTTCAGGACCCTTTCCTCTGTTTTATGAGCTGTGGAAAAGAAGTTCCTGTAAAATAGTCTAATAGGGGGTATAGGTGTTGTGTTAGTTGTCTCTTCGGAGGTTGCATGGCTTTTCACTTTCCTTCTTATGATGTCTTCGATGAAACCATTGGAGAAGCCGTTATTGACTAGAACCTGCCTTACCCTACAGAGTTCTTCGTCGACTTGCTTCCATTCTGAGCTGTGGCTGAGAGCACGGTCGACGTATGCGTTAACAACACTCCTCTTGTACCTGTCAGGGCAGTCGCTGTTGGCATTTAGGCACATTCCTATGTTTGTTTCCTTTGTGTAGACTGCAGTGTGGAAACCTCCGCCCTTTTCCATGACTGTTACATCTAGAAAAGGCAGCTTCCCATCCTTTTCCGTCTCATAAGTGAAACGCAGCACGGAACTCTGCTCAAATGCCTCCTTCAGCTCCTGCAGATGTCTGACATCAGGTACCTGTGTAAAAATGTCGTCAACATACCTGCAGTATATGGCCGGTTTCAAGTTCATGTCGACTAAGACTTTTTGCTCGATGGTACCCATGTAGAAGTTTGCAAACAGGACACCTAGGGGAGAACCCATAGCGACCCCATCTACTTGCTTATACATGTGCCCATCCGGGCTCAAGAAGGGTGCCTCTTTAGTACAAGCTTGGAGTAGTTTCCTCAGAATACTTTCTGGCATGTCAAGACATGCCAGAAAGTATCTTTCTTTCTGGCATGTCAAGACATTCTTGACATGCCAGAAAGTATTCTGAGGAAACTACTCCAAGCTTGTACTAAAGAGGCACCCTTCTTGAGCCCGGATGGGCACATGTATAAGCAAGTAGATGGGGTCGCTATGGGTTCTCCCCTAGGTGTCCTGTTTGCAAACTTCTACATGGGTACCATCGAGCAAAAAGTCTTAGTCGACATGAACTTGAAACCGGCCATATACTGCAGGTATGTTGACGACATTTTTACACAGGTACCTGATGTCAGACATCTGCAGGAGCTGAAGGAGGCATTTGAGCAGAGTTCCGTGCTGCGTTTCACTTATGAGACGGAAAAGGATGGGAAGCTGCCTTTTCTAGATGTAACAGTCATGGAAAAGGGCGGAGGTTTCCACACTGCAGTCTACACAAAGGAAACAAACATAGGAATGTGCCTAAATGCCAACAGCGACTGCCCTGACAGGTACAAGAGGAGTGTTGTTAACGCATACGTCGACCGTGCTCTCAGCCACAGCTCAGAATGGAAGCAAGTCGACGAAGAACTCTGTAGGGTAAGGCAGGTTCTAGTCAATAACGGCTTCTCCAATGGTTTCATCGAAGACATCATAAGAAGGAAAGTGAAAAGCCATGCAACCTCCGAAGAGACAACTAACACAACACCTATACCCCCAATTAGACTATTTTACAGGAACTTCTTTTCCACAGCTCATAAAACAGAGGAAAGGGTCCTGAAAGATATTGTTAATAGAAACGTTATCCCTACAGACAAAAATCAGAGGATACAACTGACGATTTACTATAAAACCAGAAAAACGGCCAGCCTACTCATGAGAAACTCTCCAGACACGAAACAGAACGCTTTAAAAGAGACTAACGTCGTCTATGCCTTCAAATGCCCACTTGGGGACTGTAAGCTCCAAAAAACCCAGTATATAGGCAAGACAACAACATCTCTTTCTAGGCGTTTAACGATGCATAAACAACAGGGCTCCATTAAGGAACATATAATCTCTTCCCATAACCAAACCATCGCCAGAGAAATCCTAGTAAACAACACAGAAATCATCGATAGATACAGCGATAGCAGGCGGCTCGACGTTTGCGAGGCACTACACATCAAGAAGTCAACACCAGCAATCAACAGCCAATTATTGCACAACTATATTCTACCCACCTCAAGACTCCGCTCCAATATAGAAGCATCAAGAAATATGGACCAATAGGCTTTCTACAAACACTTCTATTCAATATCCATTGTTTCGTGTTCTGTCTTGTGTTGATACTTTTAATACCCTATTAATATCCTCTAATGCCACATCATCCTTCCCACCTTACTCAAATGTAATGCCACATCACCCTTCCCACCTCACTTTAATGTAGATATAAAATCAGGGAAACGCAAGTTCTAATCAGTTGTGTATTTGTGAAGTCTTTGAAAATGTAATAAGTTTTACGAAACGCGCCCGTGTCGCGTCAGACTAGAAATAAAAATGAATTTTGGAGAAGTGATTTTTGATTTACCTCCAACAGTGAAGCATAATGTACGAAAGATTGAGAAAATTCGTGTTAGAATTATTAATCTTACTTTTTCGGTCATATTTAATAAAATATATATATATATATGTATATATATATATATATATATATATATATATATATATATATATATATATATGTATATATATATATATATATATATATATATATATATATATATATATATATATATATATATATATATATATATATATATACATCATTGCACACCTCAACCCCGACCACAAGTCCCAAAAGAACACAAGCAGGCCCACTAGGATAGCCCCATAATGGAAAAGACTGTCACAGCAATGATTGACAACGCTGATGCTGAAAACAAAGCCCGCCTTCTAGCAGTAACAGCACCCCATGCCGGGGATTTTTTATTTGCTGTGACCAATGCAGCCCTGGGAACTCGCCTCAGTCATGATGCTCTCCGCATTGGAGTTGCCCTTCGCCTTGCCGCCCCCATCCTCACCGAACATAGGTGCATCTGCGGAACTGCGATGGCAGACCAATATGGTCGTCATGGTCTGGTATGTCGTAAATCACAGGGTAAAATTGCAAGACATGAAGAAGTCAACGACATCATCAAGACGAGCCTCGCCACAGCCCGCTGCCCGGCACAAAGAGAACCACACTTATCCAGACCTAATGACCCTCAGAAGCGCCCTGATGGGGTCACCTTGCTACCTTGGAAGGATGGTAAGCAAGTGGTATGGGACTACACGTGCGCTGCCACACTGGCCAGTACCTACCTCCACTACAGCACACGTGAAAGCGGTGGTGCTGCTTCTTTCAGGGAATCGCAGAAAATTATTAAATACAGAGGTCTAGCACACTGCTTCAGCTTTGTTCCGATCGGCTCGGAGGCCCTCGGTTCGTGGGGAAAATGTGCATTGAAGTTCCTGAAGGAATTGGGGGACAAATTTATCAGCGCTACAAAAGACCAGAGAGCAAAAAGTTTCTTGTTCCAGCGCCTCAGTGTTGCGATTCAGAGGGGAAATGCCTGTTGCGTCTTGGGCACTAGTCCAACTTCAGAGGAATTCGAAGAAGTGTTTGACTTGCAACAATGATCGAATCCGTCTGTGACATTCATCAATTTTTCCCATTGTTGTGTTTTTCAAGAGATCCATAACCTTTAAGCACCTTTTTGCATTATTATTTTTGTATCAACCCATGTATATCTTGTAACCATCAAATGCATAATAAAGCACAAAAAATAAAAAAGGAAGGGGTGGTAGGAGAAAAGCACACAGAAACTGTATTGGAGGGGATCTAAACATTCCCTCAAATGCGTTATGCGTGGTTTCCTCCGAGGCTATGGGTCCCCCTTCTTCCAGCTAGAGGTGGTACTCCCTTCCATTATATTTCATTTTTATTTTGTAAAAAAAAAATATATGTATTTATATATATATATATATATATATATATATATATATATATATATATATATATATATATATATATATATATATATATATATATATATATAGAACCAGCAATCATATTTAATAATATATGTCTACAGGAAAGACTGCTACCAAAATATACTAATATATATATATATATATATATATATATATATATATATATATATATATATATATATATATATATATATATATATATATATATATATATATATATATTATATATATATATATATATATATATATATATATATTATATATATATATAAATGAATAAATAAATATATGTATATATATGTATATATGTATATATATATATATATATATATATATATATATATATATATATATATATATATATATATATATATATAGATATATATATATGTATATATATATATATATATATATATATATATATATATATATATATATATATATATATATATATATATATATATATATATATATATATATATATATATATATATATATATATATATATATTAGTATATTTTGGTAGCAGTCTTTCCTGTAGACATATATTATTAAATATGACCGAAAAAGTAAGATTAATAATTATAACACGAATTTTCTCAATCTTTCGTACATTACGCTTCACTGTTGGAGGTAAATCAAAAATCAATTCTCCAAAATTCATTTTTATTTCTAGTCTGACGCGACACGGGCGCGTTTCGTAAAACTTATTACATTTTCAAAGACTTTAGTTCACAAATACACAACTGAATAGAACTTATGTATCTCCGATTTTATATCTACATTTGAGTGAGGTGGAAGGGGTGATGTGGCATTAACACAAGACAAAACAAAATGTGGTATTAATAGGGTATTAATTTCATCAACACAAGACAGAACAAGAGTATTAATAGGGTATTAATTTCATCAACACAAGACAGAACACGAAACAATGGATATTTGAATAGAAGTGTTTGTAGAAAGCCTATTGGTCCATATTTCTTGATGCTTCTATATTGGAACGGAGTCTTGAGGTGGGTAGAATATAGTTGTGCAATAATTGGCTGTTGATTGCTGGTGTTGACTTCTTGATGTGTAGTGCCTCGCAAACGTCAAGCCGCCTGCTATCGCTGTATCTATCGACGTTTGCGAGGCACTACACATCAAGAAGTCAACACCAGCAATCAACAGCCAATTATTGCACAACTATATTCTACCCACCTCAAGACTCCGATCCAATATAGAAGCATCAAGAAATATGGACCAATAGGCTTTCTACAAACACATCTATTCAATATCCATTGTTTCGTGTTCTGTCTTGTGTTGATGAAATTAATACCCTATTAATACTCTTGTTCTGTCTTGTGTTGATGAAATTAATACCCTATTAATGCCACATCTTGTTCTGTCTTGTGTTAATGCCACATCACCCCTTCCACCTCACTCAAATGTAGATATAAAATCGGAGATGCGTAAGTTCTATTCAGTTGTGTATTTGTGAACTAAAGTCTTTGAAAATGTAATAAGTTTTACGAAACGCGCTCGTGTCGCGTCAGACTAGAAATAAAAATGAATTTTGGAGAATTGATTTTTGATTTACCTCCAACAGTGAAAAGAAATGTACGAAAGATTGAGAAAATTCGTGTTAGAATTATTAATCTTACTTTTTCGGTCATATTTAATAATATATGTCTACAGGAAAGACTGCTACCAAAATATACTAATATATATATATATATATATATATATATATATATATATATATATATATATATATATATATATATATATATATATATATATATGTCGTACCTAGTAGCCAGAACTCACTTCTCAGCCTACTATGCAAGGCCCGATTTGCCTAATAAGCCAAGTTTTCCTGAATTAATATATTTTCTCTAATTTTTTTCTTATGAAATGATAAAGCTACCCATTTCATTATGTATGAGGTCAATTTTTGTTTATTGGAGTTAAAATTAACGTAGATATAAGATCGAACCTAACCAACCCTACCTAACCTAACCTATCTTTATAGGTTAGGTTAGGTTAGGTAGCCGAAAGAGTTAGGTTAGGTTAGGTTAGGTAGGTTAGGTAGTCGAAAAACAATTAATTCATGAAAACTGGGCTTATTAGGCAAATTGGGCCTTGCATAGTAGGCTGAGAAGTGCGTTCTGGCTACTAGGTACGACATATGTCTATATATATATATATATATATATATATATATATATATATATATATATATATATATATAACTGAAAACTCACACCCCAGAAGTGACTCGAACCCATACTCCCAGAAGCAACGCAACTGGTATGTACAAGACGCCTTAATCCACTTGACCATCACGACCGGACAAAATGAGGTGATAGCCTAAGCTATTTGAACCACCCCACCGCCGGCACACGGATAGTAATCTTGGGCATAGCATTTTACCAAATCACCTCATTCTTTGGGGCACACGTGAGGAACACAAATGCGAAGAAGCCTGAATGGTCCCCAGGACAATATGCAACTGAAAACTCACACCCCAGAAGTGACTCGAACCCATACTCCCAGAAGCAACGCAACTGGTATGTACAAGACGCCTTAATCCACTTGACCATCACGACCGGACAAAATGAGGTGATAGCCTAAGCTATTTGAACCACCCCACCGCCGGCACTCGGATAGTAATCTTGGGCATAGCATTTTACCAAATCACCTCATTCTTTGGGGCACACGTGAGGAACACAAATGCGAAGAAGCCTGAATGGTCCCCAGGACAATATGCAACTGAAAACTCACACCCCAGAAGTGACTCGAACCCATACTCCCAGAAGCAACGCAACTGGTATGTACAAGACGCCTTAATCCATTTGACCATCACGACCGGACAAAATGAGGTGATAGCCTAAGCTATTTGAACCACCCCACCGCCGGCACTCGGATAGTAATCTTGGGCATAGCATTTTACCAAATCACCTCATTCTTTGGGGCACACGTGAGGAACACAAATGCGAAGAAGCCTGAATGGTCCCCAGGACAATATGCAACTGAAAACTCACACCCCAGAAGTGACTCGAACCCATACTCCCAGAAGCAACGCAACTGGTATGTACAAGACGCCTTAATCCACTTGACCATCACGACCGGACAAAATGAGGTGATAGCCTAAGCTATTTGAACCACCCCACCGCCGGCACTCGGATAGTAATCTTGGGCATAGCATTTTACCAAATCACCTCATTCTTTGGGGCACACGTGAGGAACACAAATGCGAAGAAGCCTGAATGGTCCCCAGGACAATATGCAACTGAAAACTCACACCCCAGAAGTGACTCGAACCCATACTCCCAGAAGCAACGCAACTGGTATGTACAAGACGCCTTAATCCACTTGACCATCACGACCGGACAAAATGAGGTGATAGCCTAAGTTATTTGAACCACCCCACCGCCGGCACTCGGATAGTAATCTTGGGCATAGCATTTTACCAAATCACCTCATTCTTTGGGGCACACGTGAGGAACACAAATGCGAAGAAGCCTGAATGGTCCCCAGGACAATATGCAACTGAAAACTCACACCCCAGAAGTGACTCGAACCCATACTCCCAGAAGCAACGCAACTGGTATGTACAAGACGCCTTAATCCATTTGACCATCACGACCGGACAAAATGAGGTGATAGCCTAAGCTATTTGAACCACCCCACCGCCGGCACTCGGATAGTAATCTTGGGCATAGCATTTTACCAAATCACCTCATTCTTTGGGGCACACGTGAGGAACACAAATGCGAAGAAGCCTGAATGGTCCCCAGGACAATATGCAACTGAAAACTCACACCCCAGAAGTGACTCGAACCCATACTCCCAGAAGCAACGCAACTGGTATGTACAAGACGCCTTAATCCACTTGACCATCACGACCGGACAAAATGACGTGATAGCCTAAGCTATTTGAACCACCCCACCGCCGGCACTCGGATAGTAATCTTGGGCATAGCATTTTACCAAATCACCTCATTCTTTGGGGCACACGTGAGGAACACAAATGCGAAGAAGCCTGAATGGTCCCCAGGACAATATGCAACTGAAAACTCACACCCCAGAAGTGACTCGAACCCATACTCCCAGAAGCAACGCAACTGGTATGTACAAGACGCCTTAATCCACTTGACCATCACGACCGGACAAAATGAGGTGATAGCCTAAGCTATTTGAACCACCCCACCGCCGGCACTCGGATAGTAATCTTGGGCATAGCATTTTACCAAATCACCTCATTCTTTCGGGCACACGTGAGGAACACAAATGCGAAGAAGCCTGAATGGTCCCCAGGACAATATGCAACTGAAAACTCACACCCCAGAAGTGACTCGAACCCATACTCCCAGAAGCAACGCAACTGGTATGTACAAGACGCCTTAATCCACTTGACCATCACGACCGGACAAAATGAGGTGATAGCCTAAGCTATTTGAACCACCCCACCGCCGGCACTCGGATAGTAATCTTGGGCATAGCATTTTACCAAATCACCTCATTCTTTGGGGCACACGTGAGGAACACAAATGCGAAGAAGCCTGAATGGTCCCCAGGACAATATGCAACTGAAAACTCACACCCCAGAAGTGACTCGAACCCATACTCCCAGAAGCAACGCAACTGGTATGTACAAGACGCCTTAATCCACTTGACCATCACGACCGGACAAAATGAGGTGATAGCCTAAGCTATTTGAACCACCCCACCGCCGGCACTCGGATAATAATCTTGGGCATAGCATTTTACCAAATCACCTCATTCTTTGGGGCACACGTGAGGAACACAAATGCGAAGAAGCCTGAATGGTCCCCAGGACAATATGCAACTGAAAACTCACACCCCAGAAGTGACTCGAACCCATACTCCCAGAAGCAACGCAACTGGTATGTACAAGACGCCTTAATCCACTTGACCATCACGACCGGACAAAATGAGGTGATAGCCTAAGCTATTTGAACCACCCCACCGCCGGCACTCGGATAGTAATCTTGGGCATAGCATTTTACCAAATCACCTCATTCTTTGGGGCACACGTGAGGAACACAAATGCGAAGAAGCCTGAATGGTCCCCAGGACAATATGCAACTGAAAACTCACACCCCAGAAGTGACTCGAACCCATACTCCCAGAAGCAACGCAACTGGTATGTACAAGACGCCTTAATCCACTTGACCATCACGACCGGACAAAATGAGGTGATAGCCTAAGCTATTTGAACCACCCCACCGCCGGCACTCGGATAGTAATCTTGGGCATAGCATTTTACCAAATCACCTCATTCTTTGGGGCACACGTGAGGAACACAAATGCGAAGAAGCCTGAATGGTCCCCAGGACACTATGCAACTGAAAAATCACACCCCAGAAGTGACTCGAACCCATACTCCCAGAATGGGAGTATGGGTTCCTCACGTGTGCCCCAAAGAATGAGGTGATTTGGTAAAATGCTATGCCCAAGATTACTATCCGAGTGCCGGCGGTGGGGTGGTTCAAATAGCTTAGGCTATCACCTCATTTTGTCCGGTCGTGATGGTCAAGTGGATTAAGGCGTCTTGTACATACCAGTTGCGTTGCTTCTGGGAGTATGGGTTCGAGTCACTTCTGGGGTGTGAGTTTTCAGTTGCATATTGTCCTGGGGACCATTCAGGCTTCTTCGCATTTGTGTTCCTCACGTGTGCCCCAAAGAATGAGGTGATTTGGTAAAATGCTATGCCCAAGATTACTATCCGAGTGCCGGCAGTGGGGTGGTTCAAATAGCTTAGGCTATCACCTCATTTTGTCCGGTCGTGATGGTCAAGTGGATTAAGGCGTCTTGTACATACCAGTTGCGTTGCTTCTGGGAGTATGGGTTCGATTCACTTCTGGGGTGTG
>NC_091155.1:46922370-46929870 GCF_040958095.1 Procambarus clarkii
ACACACACACACACACACACACACACACACACACACACACACACACACACACACACACACACACACACACACACACACACACACATCCACAGACACACACACATACAGTGGGAGTTTGAAGCACTAGGTAGGTAGGTAAATGAGGATGAAATTAGGTATTTTTGGGTTATACTTTTGAATAAGGCAGAAACTGAACATGATTAAGGTAGCTGCAGAAGGCTTATTAACCAATATGAGGCAGCTCCTATTTATATCCACCCAATCTCATTCATATATATGTCTAACCAACTCTTTAAATACTCAAGGGGTCCTACTTTTGTTACGTGGTAATTCTTTCAAGTTCAAGTAAGTTTATTGAGACAAGAAAAAAATACATCTCAAAGTGATAGAGTAGCTTAGGCTATTTCTACACCCCTCCACTTCAAGTCCCTCAAGGGGCGCACTAATTCATTGAGTACAAATACACAAATCACAATACAGTACATGTATCCCATTTAAAATTGCAGGTTAATATAGTAAGCACAGCATATTTGCATTTGCATATATAGCATATCAATTTGAACAATTTCTGTTAGTAATTTGTAAGTGGTGATCGTATTACCTCTATTTCTTCTATCTTCTACTGATGGCATGTTTAACGCCTCTAGTGTCGCCTCGTAACTCTTTGTTTTTCAGTTCCAGGAGCCATGTTTTGCTGCATACCGTTGCACCTTTTCAAGTTTATTTATGTGCTTCTTGAGATTTGGGTACCATTCAACTGCTGCATGCTCCAATTTTGGTCTCACAAAAGTCATGAACATTTTCTTTAGTCTTTCACCATCCTTATAATTAAAAGCAAGTCTGAAGTTGTAAAGTAATGCACAAGCTCCTCTTACTAAGTGAGAGGAGCTTTTTGTTCCTCTGGCAGTAGCTTACTATCTAAAACCACCCTTACCTTTATAAGTGTTTCCGGGGCTTAGCCTTCCCATGGTCGTCGACCACGCCTTCTTGTTGCTGGACTGGTCAACCAGGCTGTTTGACGCGGCTGCTCGTAGCCTGACGAATGAATCACAGCCTGGTTGATCAGGTATTCTTTGGAGGGTCAGCTAGTTATGCCCCTTGTGTGTAGTGTACAGCATGTTGTGTGGGACTGTCAAAAGCTTTTTTAGGTTTAGATAGACAGTAAATCCAACAACCTTTTTCTTGTAATATATCTGTGACTCTATCATGAAAACTAAGTAGATTTGTTTCAATTCATCTTCCTGTTAGAAAACAATACTGTGTCTAATATTATGTTATGACTCCAGGTGTTCTAGGTACTGCATATCAAACATTTAATACCTTCCTCCCTTGGAAAAGTGTGTGTTTGCCATACTAGATACTTTGCATAGCAGAAAACACTGGCCTTATTATTGGCCAGTGTTTATAGAGCAAAAAGTAATGGTTCATAGTTGATCAGCCGGCTTCAACATTGGAGCCCTTCTTCCTGATGCTTGCAGTTAAATTTTTAGTTATAGATGTGAGCGAATTATAACATGGAATTTTCTCATTTTTAATTATAAGTTTATTATATATTTTTTCCATTATTATTATTATTATTAATATATATTCTATCTTTTCTAGATTCTAATGGCATTGGATCTGCTATAAATCAGGATCTTAATGATGTCGATTTAAGGGATAATGACAAGACAACAGACTTGGAAATATCTGGAATACAGCAGCTAGATGATGATTCATCAACCCCAGATATGGGGGGAGGAGGAGAAACCCCCAAAATTCAGGAAAATTTGTGATTTTCCAGGATTTAAAAAAAAAAACATTGCCAGCCAGGCTTAAATAATTATAAATGTCAGTCAGGGTAAAGTAATTAATGAAGTCAGGATATCCTTTTATTAAGTTTCTATAAAAACCTCTCTTAGCAAGTGTTTGCCTGTACCATGAAAAAGTAATAAAGTAAAACCACTAATTAATGCTAATGCTCTGTGTTTTGATTAATATTCCTTTTACATAAAGAATTAGGCAAAAAGTAGGCAAGTAGGGGTTGTAAAAGATACAGTGTGAGTTTGAAGCACAAGGTAGGAAACTATGAGGATGAAATAAGGTTCTTTTTTTTATTTTACTTTTGAACTAGGCATGGTTTGGAAACTTTTTTAATTTATCAGTGAGAAAATTCCAAAGACTGGGCTCTTTTATTTGCGTGGAGTGTTTGCACAGATTTAGTCTTACTCTGAGGATATATAAGCGATATTTATTTCCGGTATGGTGCTCATTAGTTCTATTAAATAAATAGTGAAAAAGTTTCAGATCAACATTAGCATTTAGGAACAAGGTTTTGTACATGTAGATTGCACAGGAGAATGTGTGGAGTGAGTGTATGTTTAGCATGTCAAGGGACTTAAATAGCGAAGAAGATCTTAAAGGATCAGGTCTTTCTATGGGCTACAGAAAATAATATAGTGTTTAACGAAGATAAGTTCCAGCTCATGTGCTATGGAAAAAATGAAAATATAAAAACGGAAACCACGTACAAAACTCAGGCAAATCATAACATAGAATGAAAAGGCAATGTAAAGGATCTGGGTGTACTCATGTCGGAAGACCTTACTTTTAAAGAACACAATAAAGTAGCCGTCACAACTGCAAGAAAAATGACAGGTTGGATAACAAGAACTTTTCACACTATAGATGCTATACCGATGATGATACTTTTCAAAACGCTTGTGCTCTCTAGAGTGGAGTACTGCTGCACAATGACAGCCCCCTTTCAAAGCTGGAGAAATTGCTGACCTGGAGAGCGTGCAGAGATCCTTTACTGCTAGAATCCACTCAGTAAAACATCTAAATTACTGGGACCGATTAAAGAGCCTAAATCTGTACTCCCTTGAGCGCAGGCGGGAGAGATACATAATAATTTACACGTGGAAAATAATTGAGGGGCTGGTCCCAAACCTGCACACAGAAATAACATCACATGAGACCAGAAGACATGGCAGGATGTGTAGAATACCCCCGTTGAAAAGCAGAGGTGCAACAGGTACTCTGAGAGAGAACTCTATCAACATCAGAGGCCCGAGACTGTTCAACACGCTTCCACTACACATAAAGGGCATAACTGGTCGACCCCTCACAGTGTTCAAGAGAGAACTGGATAAGCACCTCCAAAGGATACCTGATCAACCAGGCTGTGACTCATACGTCAAGCTGTGAGCAGCCGCGTCCAACAGCCTGGTTGATCAGTCCGGCAACCAGGAGGCCTGGTCAACGACCGGGCCGCGGGGACGCTAAGCCTTGGAAGCACCTCAAGTAAGTAAGTAATTATCAAAAGAAGGCACCAAACCGGGAATGCTATGTAGCACCATCAAATGCGCAAAATAATCAGAGGGCGCTAAATATCACCAAGGATTCCAATACGAGAACAAAAACGCATAAGGCGAATGATATCAAAAGTATCCGAGTCACCAAGAATTCTATTGAGGGACAGGTGACCGCGAGGGGCAGTCGGAAAGCAAGACACACGCTCGTCCTGGAAGTCAGGACATTCAAGAAGGACATGCACGACCGTAAGAGGGACAATGCAACTAGGACAATAAGGAGCAGGGCGGCGCTCCATCAAGTGACCATGGGTTAAGCGAGTATGGCCAATACGCAATCTCGCCAGAGCTGTTTCCCACCGCCGGTTACGGTGGAAGGAGGACGGCCACGAGGAAACACAACATTTAAGAGTACGTAGCTTGTTACCAGTAAGAGACAACCAAGAAGCCTGCCAACGGGTAAGGACTGAGGAATGGATAACCGGGTAAAAGTCGGAATACGGAACGCCTTTACGAGAGATGGGACAAGAGCGGACAGCTTCCTTGGCGGCAGCATCCGCACGCTCATTTAAAGACACACCAATATGGCTGGGAACCCAACAAAACTCAACCGACTTAAATTTACTGTGAACAAGAAACAGCCAATTCTGGATCTCGACAACTACTGGATGAACCGGATTAAAGGACCCGAGAGCCATGAGGGCACTACGAGAGTCAACAACAACTACAAACAAGGACTGACAACGAGAAAGCAGGAGACGCTATAAAGAAGCTTTCTAGAGACGCTAGAAAGATGCTAGTCTCCGGCGGTAAGCGACACATATAAGTACGATCAGGAAAAACAACAGAGTAGCCAACACCGTCCGCCGACTTAGACCCATCGGTGAAGATAGAAACGGAGTGGGAGTGAAAAGAAAAGTGCTCAAGGAAAAGGCGTTTTAGAACCGCAGGAGGGGTAAAAGCTTTAGTGATATGGGTCAAGGAAGTACAAAACCGCGGAAGAGGGACTCTCCACGGGGGCAAAGAAGGAACAACACGAGGAGAAACATTAGAAATACGAACGGAAAGAGAATCCTGGAGGCGAGATAACCGGACAGAAAGAGGGAGCTGGTGAAGAGGAACAGGAACCGCAGGAGGGGTAAAAGTTAAAGCACGACAGAGGCGAGAGGAAGGATGTTGTAAGAACCGCGCAAGATAGCGAAGACAGTAGCGATCACGGCGGTCCTGGAGAGACAGGAAGCCAGTGTCAACATACAAGCTAAGGACGGGAGTCGAACGAAAGGCACCAGAACTGAGGTGCAACCCAGTATGGTGCAAAGCATCAAGACGGCGAAGAGTAGAAGGAGAAGCAGACGAGTAAGCAGGGCAACCATAATCGAGCTTAGACAGGACAAGAGAGGAATGTAAAGCAAGGAGAGTGCGCCTATCTGCCCCCCAAGAAGTATGGGACAAGACCCGAAGGAGGGTAAGGGCCTTAGAGCACTCAACACGAAGGTAAGAGATATGGGGAGACCAAGACAAACGAGTGTCAAGGAATAACCCCAAAAGCTTTGCGGAATCTTTGTATTCAAGGGGATGACCATAAAGTGACATAGAGGGACGAAGAACAACCCGTTTCTGCGTAAAAATCATGGCACAAGTCTTAGAAGTAGAGAACTTGAAGCCATGATCGGTGGCCCAAGACGACACGGCATCAATTGCAAGTTGAAGCCGGCGCTGAAGGAGAGGCGAATCATCACCCTGACAGCAAAGGGTAAGATCATCGACATAGAGAGCGGAGAAGACACCAGAAGGAAGAGAAGAAAGAAGACCATTGAGGGCAACCAGAAAAAAGAGTAGTGCTCAGAACACTACCCTGGGGCACACCTTCGTATTGCTGAAAAGAGGCAGAGAGCGCGGTACCAAGGTGCACCCGAAAGTAACGACGGGAGAGGAAGCTGCGGAGAAAGAGAGGGAGACGACCACGAAGGCCAAAAGAATGAAGTTGAGAAAGAATATGATATCTCCAAGTGGTGTCGTAAGCCTTATCCAGGTCAAAAAGGACGGCAACAACGGAGGTCTTCGCAGCAAAAGCAGTACGAATATAGACCTCCAAGTTCACCAGGACATCTGTCGTGCTGCGGCACTTGCGGAAACCAAATTGAGAAGGGGAGAGGAGGTGATGGTGTTCCAGGAACCACATCAGACGAACGTTAACCATACGTTCAAAGAGTTTGCAGACACAACTTGTGAGAGCAATAGGGCGAAAGTCCTTAGGGGAAGTACCCAGAGACCCCGGTTTGCGAACAGGGAGGACAACGGCATCGAGCCAGTCCTCAGGGACTGACGACGACTCCCAGATCCGATTATACAGACTCAGTAAATACTGAGACTGCACGGAGGGAGATGGCGAAGCATCTCATAATGAATACCGTCGGAGTCCGCCGCCGTAGAACCGCAGAGGGCCAGGGCAGAACGAAGTTCAGAGAGAGAGAAGGGATCATTATAGGGAAGTTGAAGACGAGTGCAGAAATCTAAAGGACGAGACTCAAGGACAGGTTTACGAAGAAGAAAACATTGGGGAAGATGAAGACCAGATCTAACAGAAGAAAAGTGGGAACCCAGTACGGAAGCGACCTGCAACGGGTCCGCCACAAGAGTATCTTGGAGGTGAAGGATCGGTGAAACACCGGGAACGAATTTACCCGCTATCTTGCGGATACGCTTCCAGATCTGGGCCAGAGGAGTTTCGGACGTAATTGTTGAGACATATGATGCCCAACATTCACGTTTAGCCGTACGGATGGCCCTACGGGCCACCGCACTCGCTTTCAGAAAGAAAAGAAAAGAATCGGTCGTCTGCCTACGGCGGTGCCTCTTCCAGGCTGCACGCTTACAGCGGACAGCCCGAGCACAGTCCGCATTCCACCAGGGAACGCACTTCTGTGGACCCCGGGAGGAAGAGCGAGGGATAGAGCGGAGGGCAGCGTTGAAGACAGTGTCATGAAAAAGGAGGAGAGCGCGAGAGAGAGGCAGAAGGGAGAGGTCAGAGAGAGTAGCACCGAGGGAAAATAGGGTCCATTCCGCCTTAGCAAACTGCCACCTAGGGAAAGAGAGGGAAGGGCAAAAAGAGAAAAAGGAAACAAGGATGGGGAAATGATCACTTCCATGGAGGTTATCAAGAACCTGCCACGTGAAATCTAAGTAAAGAGAAGAAGAGCAGAGAGAAAGATCAAGACAAGAAAGGGTGCGAGTCCGAGAGTCCAAATGAGTGGGCTCACCAGAATTCAGAAGAGACAGCTAGGGAAGAAGAGAGGAGAAACGGCTCAAGAAGGCGACCCCGGGTATTCGTCAGAACGTCACCCCAAAGAGAATGACGACAATTGAAGTCACCCAGCAGGAGCACAGGCTCCGGCAAGGAGTCTAGGAGGTGTTTCAAATCAGGAAGAGAAAGCGGGACACTCGGGGGGAGATAAATGGAACAAACAGTGTACCCTTTCCCCACAAAGACACGAGCAGCAGAACAATGGAGAGGGGAAGGAAAAAGTAAAGGAACAAAGGGAACATCAGCACGAATCAAAAGAGCAGAAGAATTAGAAGCCCCAGCAACAGCTGGGGGGGGGAGAGAAAGGAATAGCCACGAAAACGACCAGGACGAGCACCAAGCATCGGCTCCTGGAGACAGACACAAAGGGGCGAAAACCGCGAAATCAGAAGTTGGAGTTCGAGGAAATTGGCGTAATAACCTCGAACGTTCAAGTGAAGAATTGACAATGACGAGAAGAGAAAGGACAAAAACAGAGAACAAGGAAGAAACAAAGGTGAAAGAGCAACAGAGCACATTAAAGAATATCAGGGTCGGGATCAGGGTCAGCAAAGTCAGGGTTAGGGGGCATGGGTAAACTGAGCAAAGACGGAGGGAAGGAAACGGGAGAACAGATCAGAGGTGGGCGGATGGGGTCCGGAGGAGGAGGAGGAGGAGGAAGAGGAGGAGACAATGGAGAGGAGCAGGCAAGGACAGCAGCAGGAAGAGGAGGGGTAAAAAGAGGGGAGCATACCTCAGCAAGGGCAGCAACTGAGAGGGAAGCGGGGGCTAAAGAAACCTCCATAGCAGGAACAGGGGGCGCAACCACCGAAATGGGAGGGGAAGGAGCGAGAGAGGCAGAAGTAGGGGCCGAGGAAGAAAGCGAAACCTTCTTACCCGCCGGGGAGGAGGAAGGAGAGGAGC
>NC_091155.1:46934870-46944870 GCF_040958095.1 Procambarus clarkii
TCAGGAAAGATGGGAGTACTTGTTGTGTGAGAGTAAGTGGTAGAGTAAGAAAATAGAAGGATAAGAGGAGGGAGTAAATGAATATGTATGTGTGTTTTGCGTAGCCTTAATCCTGTGTGCGGATAATAATTTTGTTGATCGTGAGATTGTGTGTAGATGCAAGGAGAGGCAACACAGTCTGTTATGTTGTTGTTTTGGGTGTGGGAGGGGTATGGGATGGATGGAGGGAAAGGTGAGTGGGAGCTTCCCCTCGTCGGCGAGAGACTGCTCTGGGCCATTATGTGGTTAGACAAACCCATTAACTCCCCTACAGGAAGCCCTTAAGTGGGGTTGTAAGAAATGCATGGAAAAGACACGCGAGTGACACCTGGCTTTTTTTTTTTCTGTGTGTTCGGGTCATGAAAGAGTGAAGCCAGCCTCGTTGTGAGACTGCAGTGGGACATTATGCGGTTAGACAAACCATTTAACTCCCCTACAGGAAGTGCTAAGTGTGCGAGGATGGGAGAGAAGACTCCGGCAGGAGGACTTTGTACCATTACCCTTAAGCGTTTTTCAATGTCCGCGGAGGGGTATGCGTACGGGTCACAGGCTAGAGCCCGACTGAACGACTTTCCAAGTAGCTTGGTTATTTCTCCTCAGACACGACGGCGGAAGTGGTGGGGCATCCATTACCAATGCCTTTCGCCAGGGTCCGCGACTCTCTCTCTCTCTCTGTGTGTCTCTCTCTCTCTCTCTCTCTCTCTCTCTCTCTCTCTCTCTCTCTCTCTCTCTCTCTCTCTCTCTCTCTCTCTCTCTCTCTCTCTCTCTCTCTCTCTCTCCCTCTCCCTCTCTCTATCTCTCTCTCTCTCTCTCTCTCTCTCTCTCTCTCTCTCTCTCTCTCTCTCTTACATTATCCAATGTAAACAGTCCAGATGAGCTCTGGGTTAAGTCTGTTTTCAGTTCTTATAACATTTGAAAATGCAAGCGTGGTTACTCATTACGTCTCGTCACATCTCGTTAGGGACAGACCTTGTGTCTTTCCATAGCGCGAGTTTTCACTCATCGGCAACCGTTAGTAATCGTTCGATCCAACAGAAAAAACAGAGACTCGTGTTAACATAATAGGTGAAAAAAGTTAATCTTTCTCTTATCACGTTTTATTCAATGACTGGTAGACACTTACATATTTATCTTGGTAAAACAAAAACATAATAACTCTCAGACAGACAGACATAGGTGAAAAAGTTAATCTTTCTCTTATTATGTTTATTCAATGACTGGTAGACACTTACATATTTATCTTGGTAAAACAAAACATAATAACTATCAGACAGACAGACAGACAGAGACATATCACTCAGCCTAATGCAGTTATCAGCGGAGTTTCAAAAAGTTTTTGCTAGCTTTAGGCTTAGATTTTAGATTTTTGCTGTTTTTTTTTTCTATAGTTAGACGAACATCCTTTCGTTTAATCTGTCGTTTGGGTGGGGGAGGTGCGATTATTTCACGCTCAACCTTACTATCACACTCGCTATCACTGGTGGTGTCAATATAGCGGGATCTATTAAGATCGTCTCCAACTCGGATCCTTCGTAGAGGGGTAAAGTTTTCATCATCACTACTTATTTACACAGTCTGAGACATAGTATTACACTCATCGCGAGCTCTAGCCCGAGATGTGGCTTTGTGTGAACTTAGTTTAGAGTTGTGGGATGTGGAGGAGGAGGGACGAGAGCTGGGTTCGGGGTCAAGGTTTGTAGACACACCTTGGAGTGAGCTAAGGTGGGGGTTGAGGAAAAGATTCACATCAACGTCAGTCAGCAATCCACGTTGCTGACTGTCTGTAAGCATTATACGCTCACCCAGTAAAGCTTCTACATTCAAATCATTTTCGGTTTGAGTAGCGGGGTTGTCCTCTGAGAGAGAAATAGCGGCAAACACCGCATCATCAAGACCTCCGCTCATAGTCAAGAGATCTGGATACTCACCACTCTGTGAAATATCCTCACTCATTCTCACTACTTCTTCTTCTTCAGTCCTATTATCCCTAGTAGTACTACTAGTAGTAGGGTCACTACTTACTCTACACCCCCCAGTTAAAAGGCTGGGGACAACACCTCTTCAACGGTGTTCATAAAATATAAAGCGTCACCACCCCTCTGATCGGCAGTAGGACTGGTGTTACTAGTACTTCTATCACCACAATCTCCACCAACCGGGGCAGTAGTGGGGTGTGTAGGGAGACACACTCGCGCGGGGCGTGTGGCGACACCTGTCGCGACCTGATCGCTACGGTTGGCATCACCGGTGTGTGAGGGGAGGTTGTCACCGTAGTCGACTGGAGTAGGGGGAGAGGACACAGACACTTCCCCCGTGTTCGTGTGTATGTGGGTGGTTCCCAAGAATATAAAGATGTTGCCTCCAGAGGTGGATCTGGCGGGACCACTGCTGCCGCTGCTGCTGCTGCTGCTGCTGCTGCTGCTGCTGCTGCTGCTGCTGCTGCTGCTGCTGCTGCTGCTGCTGCCACTGCCGCTGCTGCTCACACAACCGCGGGCTTTCTCCAGATAATCTAAAAAAAAGTTTACATTACTAGCATAACACACACACACACACACACACACACACACACACACACACACACACACACACACACACACACACACACACACACACACACACACACACACACACACACACACACACACACACACACACACACACACACACACACACACACACACACACACACACCAAAGCCAGCACACCAAAGAACCAACAAGAATGAGAGAAGATGAACCAGCAATGCTTGATTTGATATTTACCCTAAATGAATGGGATATAAGGGAAGTTAAGATGGAAGCGCCCTTGGGAATGAGTGACCACAGTGTATTGAACTTTGAGTACCTGGTAGAGCTAGGACTTATCTCCCCCCAAAAAGAACTAGGAACCAAAAGGTTGGCATACCGAAAGGGGAATTATGAACAGATGAGAAGTTTCCTAAGTGAAATACCTTGGGACACAGACCTCAGAGACAAGTCTGTACAGGGTATGATGGACTATGTTACCCAAAAGTGTCAGGAGGCAGTAAACAGGTTCATCCCGGCCCAAAGGGAAAAATCCGAGAAGCAACAGAAGAATCCATGGTATAATAGGACATGTATGGAAGCGAAGAAACTGAACAAAAAGGCGTGGAGGAACTTCCGGAATAACAGAACACCAGAAAGCAGAGAGAGATACCAGAGAACCAGGAATGAGTACGTCAGGGTGAGAAGAGAAGCAGAGAAAAATTTTGAAAATGATATAGCAAACAAAGCCAAGACCGAACCAAAGCTACTCCACAGTCACATCAGAAGGAAAACAACAGTAAAAGAACAGGTATTGAAACTTAGAACAGGCGAGGACAGGTATACAGAGAATGACAGAGAGGTGTGTGAGGAACTCAACAAGAGGTTCCAGGAGGTCTTCACAATAGAACAGGGTGAGGTCACTGTGCTAGGAGAAAGGGAGGTAAACCAGGCGGCCTTGGAGGAGTTCGAAATTACGAGAGAGGAGGTCAAGAGACACCTGCTGGATCTGGATGTTAGAAAGGCTGTTGGTCCAGATGGGATCTCACCATGGGTACTGAAAGAGTGTGCAGAAGCACTTTGCCTGCCACTCTCCATAGTGTATAGTAAGTCACTAGAGACGGGAGACCTACCAGAAATATGGAAGACGGCGAATGTGGTCCCAATATACAAAAAGGGCGACAGACAAGAGGCACTGAACTACAGGCCAGTGTCCTTGACTTGTATACCATGCAAGGTGATGGAGAAGATCGTGAGAAAAAACCTGGTAACACATCTGGAGAGAAGGGACTTCGTGACAAATCGCCAACATGGATTCAGGGAGGGTAAATCTTGCCTTACAGGCTTGATAGAATTCTACGATCAGGTGACACAGATTAAGCAAGAAAGAGAGGGCTGGGCGGACTGCATTTTCTTGGATTGTCGGAAAGCCTTTGACACAGTACCGCATAAGAGGCTGGTACATAAGCTGGAGAGACAGGCAGGTGTAGCTGGTAAGGTGCTCCAGTGGATAAGGGAGTATCTAAGCAATAGGAAGCAGAGAGTTACGGTGAGGGGTGAGACCTCCGATTGGCGTGAAGTCACCAGTGGAGTCCCACAGGGCTCTGTACTCGGTCCTATCTTGTTTCTGATATATGTAAATGATCTCCCGGAGGGTATCGATTCATTTCTCTCAATGTTTGCGGACGATGCTAAAATTATGAGAAGGATTAAAACAGAAGAGGACTGTTTGAGGCTTCAAGAAGACCTAGACAAGCTGAAGGAATGGTCGAACAAATGGTTGTTAGAGTTTAACCCAACCAAATGTAATGTAATGAAGATAGGTGTAGGGAGCAGGAGGCCAGATACAAGGTATCATCTGGGAGAGGAAGTTCTTCAGGAGTCAGAGAAGGAAAAAGACTTGGGGGTTGATATCACGCCAGACCTGTCTCCTGCAGCACATATCAAGCGGATAACATCAGCGGCATATGCCAGGCTGGCCAACATACGAACGGCATTCAGAAACTTGTGTAAAGAATCATTCAGAACTTTGTATACCACATATGTCAGGCCAATCCTGGAGTATGCAGCCCCAGCATGGAGTCCATATCTAGTCAAGGATAAGACTAAACTGGAAAAGGTTCAAAGGTTTGCCACCAGACTAGTACCCGAGCTGAGAGGTATGAGCTACGAGGAGAGACTACGGGAATTAAACCTCACTTCGCTGGAAGACAGAAAAGTTAGGGGGACATGATCACCACATTCAAGATTCTGAAGGGGATTGATAGGGTAGATAAAGACAGTCTATTTAACACAAGGGGAACACGCACAAGGGGACACAGGTGGAAACTGAGTGCCCAAATGAGCCACAGAGATATTAGAAAGAACTTCTTTAGTGTCAGAGTGGTTGACAAATGGAATGCATTAGGAAGTGATGTGGTGGAGGCTGACTCCATACACAGTTTCAAGTGTAGATATGACAGAGCCCGATAGGCTCATGAATCTGTACACCTGTTGATTGACGGTTGAGAGGCGGGACCAAAGAGCCAGAGCTCAACCCCCGCAAACACAACTAGGTGAGTACAACTAGGTGAGTACACACACACACACACACACACACACACACAAGTAAGGAGGCATTTAGGGCGCTTTACACTGCCTACGTAAGGCCAGTCTTAGAGTATGCCGCCTCATCATGGAGTCCCCATCTGAAGAAGCATATAATGAAACTGGAAAAGGTTCAGAGGTTTGCAACGAGACTCGTCCCAGAGCTACGAGGGATGGGGTATGAAGAGCGCCTGAGGGAACTGTGCCTTACGACACTAGAAAGAAGAAGGGAGAGGGGGAACATGATAGGAACGTATAAGATACTCAGAGGAATTGACAGAGTGGACATAGACGAAATGTTCACACGGAATAGTAACAGAACGAGAGGACATGGATGGAAGCTTGAAACTCAGATGAGTCACAGAGATGTTAGGAAGTTTTCTTTTAGCGTGAGAGTAGTGGGGAAATGGAATGCACTTCAGGAACAGGTTGTGGAAGCAAATACTATTCATAATTTTAAAACCAGGTATGATAGGGAAATGGGACAGGAGTCATTGCTGTAAACAACCGATGCTCGAAAGGCGGGATCCAAGAGTCAATGCTCGATCCTGCAGACATAACTAGGTGAGTACAACTAAGTGAGTACACACACACACACACACACACACACACACACACACACACACACACACACACACACACACACACACACACACACACACACACACACACACACACACACACACACACACACACACACACACACACACACACACATACACACACACACACACACACACACACACACACACAAGTAAGGAGGCATTTAGGGGGCTTTACACTGCCTACGTAAGGCCAGTCTTAGAGTATGCCGCCTCATCATGGAGTCCCCATCTGAAGAATCATATAATGAAACTGGAAAAGGTTCAGAGGTTTGCAACGAGACTCGTCCCAGAGCTACGAGGGATGGGGTATGAAGAGCGCCTGAGGGAACTGTGCCTTACGACACTAGAAAGAAGAAGGGAGAGGGGGGACATGATAGGAACGTATAAGATACTCAGAGGAATTGACAGAGTGGACATAGACGAAATGTTCACACGGAATAGTAACAGAACGAGAGGACATGGATGGAAGCTTGAAACTCAGATGAGTCACAGAGATGTTAGGAAGTTTTCTTTTAGCGTGAGAGTAGTGGGGAAATGGAATGCACTTCAGGAACAGGTTGTGGAAGCAAATGCTATTCATAATTTTAAAACCAGGTATGATAGGGAAATGGGACAGGAGTCATTGCTGTAAACAACCGATGCTCGAAAGGCGGGATCCAAGAGTCAATGCTCGATCCTGCAGACACAACTAGGTGAGTACAACTAGGTGAGTACACACACACACACACACACACACACACACACACACACACACACACACACACACACACACACACACACACACACACACACACACACACACACACACACACACACACACACACACATAGTACCGCATAAGAGGCTGGTACATAAGCTGGAGAGACAGGCAGGTGTAGCTGGTAAGGTGCTCCAGTGGATAAGGGAGTATCTAAGCAATAGGAAGCAGAGAGTTACGGTGAGGGGTGAGACCTCCGATTGGCGTGAAGTCACCAGTGGAGTCCCACAGGGCTCTGTACTCGGTTCTATCTTGTTTCTGATATATGTAAATGATCTCCCGGAGGGTATCGATTCATTTCTCTCAATGTTTGCGGACGATGCTAAAATTATGAGAAGGATTAAAACAGAAGAGGACTGTTTGAGGCTTCAAGAAGACCTAGACAAGCTGAAGGAATGGTCGAACAAATGGTTGTTAGAGTTTAACCCAACCAAATGTAATGTAATGAAGATAGGTGTAGGGAGCAGGAGGCCACATACAAGGTATCATCTGGGAGAGGAAATTCTTCAGGAGTCAGAGAAGGAAAAAGACTTGGGGGTTGATATCACGCCAGACCTGTCTCCTGCAGCACATATCAAGCGGATAACATCAGCGGCATATGCCAGGCTGGCCAACATACGAACGGCATTCAGAAACTTGTGTAAAGAATCATTCAGAACTTTGTATACCACATATGTCAGGCCAATCCTGGAGTATGCAGCCCCAGCATGGAGTCCATATCTAGTCAAGGATAAGACTAAACTGGAAAAGGTTCAAAGGTTTGCCACCAGACTAGTACCCGAGCTGAGAGGTATGAGCTACGAGGAGAGACTACGGGAATTAAACCTCACTTCGCTGGAAGACAGAAGAGTTAGGGGGGACATGATCACCACATTCAAGATTCTGAAGGGGATTGATAGGGTAGATAAAGACAGTCTATTTAACACAAGGGGAACACGCACAAGGGACACAGGTGGAAACTGAGTTCCCAAATGAGCCACAGAGATATTAGAAAGAACTTTTTTAGTGTCAGAGTGGTTGACAAATGGAATGCATTAGGAAGTGATGTGGTGGAGGCTGACTCCATACACAGTTTCAAGTGTAGATATGACAGAGCCCAATAGGCTCATGAATCTGTACACCTGTTGATTGACGGTTGAGAGGCGGGACCAAAGAGCCAGAGCTCAACCCCCGCAAACACAACTAGGTGAGCAACTAGGTGAGTACACACACACACACACACACACACACACACACACACACACACACACACACACACACACACACACACACACACACACACACACACACACACACACACACACACAAGTAAGGAAGCATTTAGGGCGCTTTACACTGCCTACGTAAGGCCAGTCTTAGAGTATGCCGCCTCATCATGGAGTCCCCATCTGAAGAAGCATATAATGAAACTGGAAAAGGTTCAGAAGTTTGCAACGAGACTCGTCCCAGAGCTACGAGGGATGGGGTATGAAGAGCGCCTGAGGGAACTGTGCCTTACGACACTAGAAAGAAGAAGGGAGAGGGGGGGACATGATAGGAACGTATAAGATACTCAGAGAAATTGACAGAGTGGACATAGACGAAATGTTCACACGGAATAGTAACAGAACGAGAGGACATGGATGGAAGCTTGAAACTCAGATGAGTCACAGAGATGTTAGGAAGTTTTCTTTTAGCGTGAGAGTAGTGGGGAAATGGAATGCACTTCAGGAACAGGTTGTGGAAGCAAATACTATTCATAATTTTAAAACCAGGTATGATAGGGAAATGGGACAGGAGTCATTGCTGTAAACAACCGATGCTCGAAAGGCGGGATCCAAGAGTCAATGCTCGATCCTGCAGACACAACTAGGTGAGTACAACTAGGTGAGTACACACACACACACACACACACACACACACACACACACACACACACACACACACACACACACACACACACACACACACACACACACACACACACACACACACATAGTACCGCATAAGAGGCTGGTACATAAGCTGGAGAGACAGGCAGGTGTAGCTGGTAAGGTGCTCCAGTGGATAAGGGAGTATCTAAGCAATAGGAAGCAGAGAGTTACGGTGAGGGGTGAGACCTCCGATTGGCGTGAAGTCACCAGTGGAGTCCCACAGGGCTCTGTACTCGGTCCTATCTTGTTTCTGATATATGTAAATGATCTCCCGGAGGGTATCGATTCATTTCTCTCAATGTTTGCGGACGATGCTAAAATTATGAGAAGGATTAAAACAGAAGAGGACTGTTTGAGGCTTCAAGAAGACCTAGACAAGCTGAAGGAATGGTCGAACAAATGGTTGTTAGAGTTTAACCCAACCAAATGTAATGTAATGAAGATAGGTGTAGGGAGCAGGAGGCCACATACAAGGTATCATCTGGGAGAGGAAATTCTTCAGGAGTCAGAGAAGGAAAAAGACTTGGGGGTTGATATCACGCCAGACCTGTCTCCTGCAGCACATATCAAGCGGATAACATCAGCGGCATATGCCAGGCTGGCCAACATACGAACGGCATTCAGAAACTTGTGTAAAGAATCATTCAGAACTTTGTATACCACATATGTCAGGCCAATCCTGGAGTATGCAGCCCCAGCATGGAGTCCATATCTAGTCAAGGATAAGACTAAACTGGAAAAGGTTCAAAGGTTTGCCACCAGACTAGTACCCGAGCTGAGAGGTATGAGCTACGAGGAGAGACTACGGGAATTAAACCTCACTTCGCTGGAAGACAGAAGAGTTAGGGGGGACATGATCACCACATTCAAGATTCTGAAGGGGATTGATAGGGTAGATAAAGACAGTCTATTTAACACAAGGGGAACACGCACAAGGGACACAGGTGGAAACTGAGTTCCCAAATGAGCCACAGAGATATTAGAAAGAACTTTTTTAGTGTCAGAGTGGTTGACAAATGGAATGCATTAGGAAGTGATGTGGTGGAGGCTGACTCCATACACAGTTTCAAGTGTAGATATGACAGAGCCCAATAGGCTCATGAATCTGTACACCTGTTGATTGACGGTTGAGAGGCGGGACCAAAGAGCCAGAGCTCAACCCCCGCAAACACAACTAGGTGAGCAACTAGGTGAGTACACACACACACACACACACACACACACACACACACACACACACACACACACACACACACACACACACACACACACACACAAGTAAGGAAGCATTTAGGGCGCTTTACACTGCCTACGTAAGGCCAGTCTTAGAGTATGCCGCCTCATCATGGAGTCCCCATCTGAAGAAGCATATAATGAAACTGGAAAAGGTTCAGAAGTTTGCAACGAGACTCGTCCCAGAGCTACGAGGGATGGGGTATGAAGAGCGCCTGAGGGAACTGTGCCTTACGACACTAGAAAGAAGAAGGGAGAGGGGGGGACATGATAGGAACGTATAAGATACTCAGAGAAATTGACAGAGTGGACATAGACGAAATGTTCACACGGAATAGTAACAGAACGAGAGGACATGGATGG
>NC_091155.1:46947370-46962370 GCF_040958095.1 Procambarus clarkii
GAGGCAGCTAGATGCACAAGCCAGCTAATGGAAAGGAAAAGAGCTGTAGTAGTGGTAGGTGTCGAGGAACAAGAGGGCTCCACAAGGGAGGAAACGAGGACTAAAGACAAAGCTGCAGTGGCAGGGATATTAAAGGAGATAGGAATGGAAGGGGCTGAACGAGACATAGAACAGTTTTTCCGGATTGGCCAGTACAACAGAGACAAAAAAAGATTGATCAAGGTAGTATTCAAGAGCGAGGACATCAAAGAGGACATTCTAGTAAGGAAGAACAAACTGAGGCATGCAAGGAACTACAAAGAGGTATATGTTCAGAGGGACATGACCAGAGACGAGATAGTAAGGGCAGCAGATGCAAGGAAAAGGCGCAAGGAGAGGGAAGAGAGCCAGGGAACCTCAGCCTCCAACCCAGCAATCCCAGAGGGGAGTGGGGAACCCCAATCCAGCAACCCAGGAACCCCAGGGGGGAATGCAACACCCCAGTCCACCACCCAATAGGGCCCTCTCTACCCCCCAGCACAAACCCTTCCTTGCCCCTGCATAATGCCCATCATGAAACCCAAATCCTCCCCCTCCCCTTACCCCAAGTAGCCCCTGCTTTCCCAACCCCTGGTCTTCTCCCTGCCCCAAGCAGGCCTGAGCAAGACCAAAGCCCTCTATCCCCCACTCCACCTCCCTCCAAACCCCTGTCAACTACACCGCAGGAGGGCGTGCCCTCTCCCCAAGCAATCCCTGCTCCCTCACCCCCAGGACTTCTTCCTGACCCAAGCAGGCCTGAGGAAGACCTAAGCCCTCCACCCCCCACCCCACCTCCCCCTGAACCCCTGGCAACTACCTCACAGGAGGAGGAGCCTACCCAAGTAGCAAGGACCATAGAACAACCTCCTACACTTGTAGGGAGTGTGGGTGAAATTGGATATAAGAAAGTGAGCTTCAAGGTAATGTACTCAAACATTGATGGGATTACCAATAAAGCAAGTGAACTGGCAGAAAGGGTGCAAGAAGAAAACCCTGATGTAATAAGACTAACAGAAACAAAATTGTCAGGAGTCATAACAGATGCTGTGTTTCCAAAGGACTACTATATAGTAAGGAAAGAGAGGGAAGGGAGAGGAGGTGGAGGAGTGGCCCTGCTGATAAGGAAGGACTGGAGTTTTGATGAGATGGAAATTCCGGGCTGTGACGGATTCAGAGATTACATAACAGGAACTATAACAATGGGTGGACCTAAGATAATAGTGACAGTCATTTACAACCCTCCCCTAAATGACAGAAGACCTAGACAGGAGTTTGATAGGAACAACATGGCTACCATTAATATAATAGAGAGAGCAGCTTCAGTTGCCTGCAGGAATGGCTCAAGACTCTTAATCATGGGTGATTTCAACCATGGAAAGATAGACTGGGAGAATGGGGACCCACATGGTGGTGCAGATACGTGGCGAGCTAAACTCTTGGAAGTGGCAACAAGGAATTTTCTGAGCCAGCATGTCAAGGAACCCACAAGAATGAGAGGCAATGATGAACCAGCTAGACTCGACTTAATATTCACCCTAAATGAGTTAGAAATAAGGGAAGTCAAAGTTGAAGCCCCCATAGGAATGAGTGACCACAGTGTACTGACCTTTGAGTACTTGGTGGAGGTAGGGATAACCTATCCAAGGATGGGAGTGGAGGGGAAAAGACTGAATTACCGAAGAGGAAAATATGACGAGATGAGGAACTTCCTAATGGGAATACCATGGGAAACAGAACTTAGAGACAAGAATGTGCAGGTCATGATGGATATTGTCACCCAAAAGTGCCAGGAAGCTGCAGACAGGTTTATCCCCGTCCAAAAGGAGAAAAACGAAAAACAACAGAAAAACCCATGGTTCAACCAGGAATGTAAGGTAGCGAAACAACTGAGTAAAAGAACATGGAGAAACTACAGAAATAACAGAACAGCAGAGAGCAGGGAGAGGTACCAGAGGGAAATAAATGAGTACATCAGAGTGAGGAGGGAAGCAGAGAGACAGTTTGAAAATGACATCGCGAGTAAAGCCAAGACCCAACCAAAGCTGCTCCACAGCCATATCAGGAGGAAAACAGCAGTGAAGGAACAAGTGATGAAGCTGCGGAAAGGGGAGAACAGATACACAGAGAATGACAAGGAGGTGTGTGAAGAACTCAACAAGAGATTCCAGGAGGTCTTCACAATAGAACAAGGAGAAGCCCCTGCACTAAATGAGGAGGCGGCAACCTTGGAAACCTTGGAGGAATTTGACCTCACTAGTGATGAGGTCAAAAGGTGTCTGCTGGAGCTAGATGTGACAAAGGCTGTTGGGCCTGATAGAATCTCACCATGGATACTAAAGGAAGGTGCAGAAGCACTAAGTGTGCCACTCTCTATGGTGTATAACAGGTCACTGGAAACAGGAGACTTACCAGAAAGTTGGAAGACAGCTAACGTGGTCCCAATATACAAAAAGGGTGACAGGCAAGAGGCACTGAATTACAGGCCAGTTTCCTTAACTTGTATACCATGCAAGGTGCTGGAGAAGATCGTGAGGAAAAGGCTCGTAGAGCATCTGGAGGGAAATAACTTTGTAACGCACCACCAACATGGGTTCAGAGATGGTAAATCGTGCCTCACAGGGTTAATAGAATTTTATGACCAGGCAACGAAAATTAGGCAGGAAAGAGAAGGGTGGGCCGACTGCATTTTCCTGGATTGCCAAAAAGCCTTCGACACAGTACCCCATAAAAGGCTGTTAAAAAAGTTGGAGCAACAGGCAGGAGTAAAAGGGAAGGTGCTCCAGTGGATAAGGGAGTACTTAAGCAACAGGAAACAGCGAGTAACGGTGAGGGGGAAGACATCAGAGTGGCGAGATGTCACCAGCGGAGTCCCACAGGGCTCAGTACTTGGACCCATCCTGTTTCTAATATATGTGAACGATCTTCCAGAGGGTATAGACTCATTCCTCTCGATGTTTGCTGATGATGCAAAAATTATGAGAAGAATCAAGACGGATGAAGATAGACAGAGACTACAGGATGACCTGGATAAACTGGAGGAATGGTCTAGAAAATGGCTGCTGAAGTTCAACTCTGGAAAGTGTAAGGTGATGAAATTAGGCGAAGGGAGCAGGAGGCTGAACACAAGGTATCATCTGGGAGGGGAAATCCTGCAAGAATCAAATAGAGAGAAGGATCTGGGGGTTGATATCACACCGAACCTGTCCCCAGAGGCCCACATCAAAAGAATATCATCAGCGGCATATGCTAGACTGGCCAACATAAGAACTGCCTTCAGAAACTTGTGTAAGGAATCTTTCAGAACCCTGTATACCACTTATGTAAGACCAATCCTGGAGTATGCAGCTCCAGCCTGGAGTCCATACCTAGTTAAACACAAGACAAAGTTAGAGAAGATTCAGCGGTATGCCACCAGGCTCGTCCCGGAACTGAGAGGATTGAGCTACGAGGAAAGGCTAAAGGAGCGGAACCTCACATCCCTGGAAAACAGAAGATTAAGGGGAGACATGATAACCACCTACAAAATTCTCAGGGGAATTGACAGGGTGGACAAAGACAAACTCTTCAGCACGGGTGGGACACGAACAAGGGGACACAGGTGGAAACTTAGTACCCAGATGAGCCACAGAGACGTTAGAAAGAATTTTTTCAGTGTCAGAGTAGTTAATAAATGGAATGCACTAGGAAGTGATGTGGTGGAGGCTGACTCCATACACAGTTTCAAATGTAGGTATGATAGAGCCCAGTAGGCTCAGGAATCTGTACACCAGTTGATTGACAGTTGAGAGGCGGGACCAAAGAGCCAAAGCTCAACCCCCGCAAGCACAATTAGGTGAGTACAATTAGGTGAGTACACACACACACACACACACACACACACAAGTAAGGAGGCATTTAGAGCGCTTTACACTGCCTACGTAAGGCCAGTCTTAGAGTATGCCGCCTCATCATGGAGTCCCCATCTGAAGAAGCATATAATGAAACTGGAAAAGGTTCAGAGGTTTGCAACGAGACTCGTCCCAGAGCTACGAGGGATGGGGTATGAAGAGCGCCTGAGGGAACTGTGCCTTACGACACTAGGAAGAAGAAGGGAGAGTGGGGACATGATAGGAACGTATAAGATACTCAGAGGAATTGACAGAGTGGACATAGACGAAATGTTCACACGGAATAGTAACAGAACGAGAGGACATTAATGGAAGCTTGAAACTCAGATGAGTCACAGAGATGTTAGGAAGTTTTCTTTTAGCGTGAGAGTAGTGGGGAAATGGAATGCACTTCAGGAACAGGTTGTGGAAGCAAATACTATTCATAATTTTAAAACCAGGTATGATAGGGAAATGGGACAGGAGTCATTGCTGTAAACAACCGATGCTCGAAAGGCGGGATCCAAGAGTCAATGCTCGATCCTGCAGACACAACTAGGTGAGTACAACTAGGTGAGTACACACACACACACACACACACACACACACACACACACACACACACACACACACACACACACACACACACACACACACACACACACACACACACACACACACATACAAGTAAGGAGGCATTTAGGGCGCTTTACACTGCCTACGTAAGGCCAGTCTTAGAGTATGCCGCCTCATCATGGAGTCCCCATTTGAAGAAGCATATAATGAAACTGGAAAAGGTTCAGAGGTTTGCAACGAGACTCGTCCCAGAGCTACGAGGGATGGGGTATGAAGAGCGCCTGAGGGAACTGTGCCTTACGACACTAGAAAGAAGAAGGGAGAGGGGGGACATGATAGGAACGTATAAGATACTCAGAGGAATTAACAGAGTGGACATAGACGAAATGTTCACACGGAATAGTAACAGAACGAGAGGACATGGATGGAAGCTTGAAACTCAGATGAGTCACAGAGATGTTAGGAAGTTTTCTTTTAGCGTGAGAGTAGTGGGGAAATGGAATGCACTTCAGGAACAGGTTGTGGAAGCAAATACTATTCATAATTTTAAAACCAGGTATGATAGGGAAATGGGACAGGAGTCATTGCTGTAAACAACCGATGCTCGAAAGGCGGGATCCAAGAGTCAATGCTCGATCCTGCAGACACAACTAGGTGAGTACAACTAGGTGAGTACACACACACACACACACACACACACACACACACACACACACACACACACACACACACACACACACACACACACACACACACAAGTAAGGAGGCATTTAGGGCGCTTTACACTGCCTACGTAAGGCCAGTCTTAGAGTATGCCGCCTCATCATGGAGTCCCCATCTGAAGAAGCATATAATGAAACTGGAAAAGGTTCAGACGTTTGCAACGAGACTCGTCCCAGAGCTACGAGGGATGGGGTATGAAGAGCGCCTGAGGGAACTGTGCCTTACGACACTAGAAAGAAGAAGGGAGAGGGGGGACATGATAGGAACGTATAAGATACTCAGAGGAATTGACAGAGTGGACATAGACGAAATGTTCACACGGAATAGTAACAGAACGAGAGGACATGGATGGAAGCTTGAAACTCAGATGAGTCACAGAGATGTTAGGAAGTTTTCTTTTAGCGTGAGAGTAGTGGGGAAATGGAATGCACTTCAGGAACAGGTTGTGGAAGCAAATACTATTCATAATTTTAAAACCAGGTATGATAGGGAAATGGGACAGGAGTCATTGCTGTAAACAACCGATGCTCGAAAGGCGGGATCCAAGAGTCAATGCTCGATCCTGCAGACACAACTAGGTGAGTACAACTAGGTGAGTACACACACACACACACACACACACACACACACACACACACACACACACACACACACACACACACACACACACACACACACACACACACACACACACACACACATACAAGTAAGGAGGCATTTAGGGCGCTTTACACTGCCTACGTAAGGCCAGTCTTAGAGTATGCCGCCTCATCATGGAGTCCCCATCTGAAGAAGCATATAATGAAACTGGAAAAGGTTCAGAGGTTTGCAACGAGACTCGTCCCAGAGCTACGAGGGATGGGGTATGAAGAGCGCCTGAGGGAACTGTGCCTTACGACACTAGAAAGAAGAAGGGAGAGGGGGGACATGATAGGAACGTATAAGATACTCAGAGGAATTAACAGAGTGGACATAGACGAAATGTTCACACGGAATAGTAACAGAACGAGAGGACATGGATGGAAGCTTGAAACTCAGATGAGTCACAGAGATGTTAGGAAGTTTTCTTTTAGCGTGAGAGTAGTGGGGAAATGGAATGCACTTCAGGAACAGGTTGTGGAAGCAAATACTATTCATAATTTTAAAACCAGGTATGATAGGGAAATGGGACAGGAGTCATTGCTGTAAACAACCGATGCTCGAAAGGCGGGATCCAAGAGTCAATGCTCGATCCTGCAGACACAACTAGGTGAGTACAACTAGGTGAGTACACACACACACACACACACACACACACACACACACACACACACACACACACACACACACACACACACACACACACACACACACACACACACACACACACACAAGTAAGGAGGCATTTAGGGCGCTTTACACTGCCTACGTAAGGCCAGTCTTAGAGTATGCCGCCTCATCATGGAGTCCCCATCTGAAGAAGCATATAATGAAACTGGAAAAGGTTCAGACGTTTGCAACGAGACTCGTCCCAGAGCTACGAGGGATGGGGTATGAAGAGCGCCTGAGGGAACTGTGCCTTACGACACTAGAAAGAAGAAGGGAGAGGGGGGACATGATAGGAACGTATAAGATACTCAGAGGAATTGACAGAGTGGACATAGACGAAATGTTCACACGGAATAGTAACAGAACGAGAGGACATGGATGGAAGCTTGAAACTCAGATGAGTTACAGAGATGTTAGGAAGTTTTCTTTTAGCGTGAGAGTAGTGGGGAAATGGAATGCACTTCAGGAACAGGTTGTGGAAGCAAATACTATTCATAATTTTAAAACCAGGTATGATAGGGAAATGGGACAGGAGTCATTGCTGTAAACAACCGATGCTCGAAAGGGGGGATCCAAGAGTCAATGCTCGATCCTGCAGACACAACTAGGTGAGTACAACTAGGTGAGTACACACACACACACACACACACACACACACACACACACACACACACACACACACACACACACACACACACACACACACACACACACACACACACACATAGTACCGCATAAGAGGCTGGTACATAAGCTGGAGAGACAGGCAGGTGTAGCTGGTAAGGTGCTCCAGTGGATAAGGGAGTATCTAAGCAATAGGAAGCAGAGAGTTACGGTGAGGGGTGAAACCTCCGATTGGCGTGAAGTCACCAGTGGCGTCCCACAGGGCTCTGTACGCGGTCCTATCTTGTTTCTGATATATGTCAATGATCTCCCGGAGGGTATCGATTCATTTCTCTCAATGTTTGCGGACGATGCTAAAATTATGAGAAGGATTAAAACAGAAGAGGACTGTTTGAGGCTTCAAGAAGACCTAGACAAGCTGAAGGAATGGTCGAACAAATGGTTGTTAGAGTTTAACCCAACCAAATGTAATGTAATGAAGATAGGTGTAGGGAGCAGGAGGCCAGATACAAGGTATCATCTGGGAGAGGAAATTCTTCAGGAGTCAGAGAAGGAAAAAGTCTTGGGGGTTGATATCACGCCAGACCTGTCTCCTGCAGCACATATCAAGCGGATAACATCAGCGGCATATGCCAGGCTGGCCAACATACGAACGGCATTCAGAAACTTGTGTAAAGAATCAGTCAGAACTTTGTATACCACATATGTCAGGCCAATACTGGAGTATGCAGCCCCAGCATGGAGTCCATATCTAGTCAAGGATAAGACTAAACTGGAAAAGGTTCAAAGGTTTGCCACCAGACTAGTACCCGAGCTGAGAGGTATGAGCTACGAGGAGAGACTTCGGGAATTAAACCTCACTTCGCTGGAAGACAGAAGAGTTAGGGGGGACATGATCACCACATTCAAGATTCTGAAGGGGATTGATAGGGTAGATAAAGACAGTCTATTTAACACAAGGGGAACACGCACAAGGGGACACAGGTGGAAACTGAGTGCCCAAATGTGCCACAGAGATATTAGAAATAACTTTTTTAGTGTCAGAGTGGTTGACAAATGGAATGCATTAGGAAGTGATGTGGTGGAGGCTGACTCCATACACAGTTTCAAGTGTAGATATGACAGAGCCCGATAGGCTCATGAATCTGTACACCTGTTGATTGACGGTTGAGAGGCGGGACCAAAGAGCCAGAGCTCAACCCCCGCAAACACAACTAGGTGAGCAACTAGGTGAGTACACACACACACACACACACACACACACACACACACACACACACACACACACACACACACACACACACACACACACACACACACACACACACACACAAGTAAGGAGGCATTTAGGGCGCTTTACACTGCCTACGTAAGGCCAGTCTTAGAGTATGCCACCTCATCATGGAGTCCCCATCTGAAGAAGCATATAATGAAACTGGAAAAGGTTCAGAGGTTTGCAACGAGACTCGTCCCAGAGCTACGAGGGATGGGGTATGAAGAGCGCCTGAGGGAACTGTGCCTTACGACACTAGGAAGAAGAAGGGAGAGTGGGGACATGATAGGAACGTATAAGATACTCAGAGGAATTGACAGAGTGGACATAGACGAAATGTTCACACGGAATAGTAACAGAACGAGAGGACATTAATGGAAGCTTGAAACTCAGATGAGTCACAGAGATGTTAGGAAGTTTTCTTTTAGCGTGAGAGTAGTGGGGAAATGGAATGCACTTCAGGAACAGGTTGTGGAAGCAAATACTATTCATAATTTTAAAACCAGGTATGATAGGGAAATGGGACAGGAGTCATTGCTGTAAACAACCGATGCTCGAAAGGCGGGATCCAAGAGTCAATGCTCGATCCTGCAGACACAACTAGGTGAGTACACACACACACACACACACACACACACACACACACACACACACACACACACACACACACACACACACACACACACACACACACACACACACACACACACACACACACACACACACACACAAGTAAGGAGGCATTTAGGGCGCTTTACACTGCCTACGTAAGGCCAGTCTTAGAGTATGCCGCCTCATCATGGAGTCCCCATCTGAAGAAGCATATAATGAAACTGGAAAAGGTTCAGACGTTTGCAACGAGACTCGTCCCAGAGCTACGAGGGATGGGGTATGAAGAGCGCCTGAGGGAACTGTGCCTTACGACACTAGAAAGAAGAAGGGAGAGGGGGGACATGATAGGAACGTATAAGATACTCAGAGGAATTGACAGAGTGGACATAGACGAAATGTTCACAAGGAATAGTAACAGAACGAGAGGACATGGATGGAAGCTTGAAACTCAGATGAGTCACAGAGATGTTAGGAAGTTTTCTTTTAGCGTGAGAGTAGTGGGGAAATGGAATGCACTTCAGGAACAGGTTGTGGAAGCAAATACTATTCATAATTTTAAAACCAGGTATGATAGGGAAATGGGACAGGTGTCATTGCTGTAAACAACCGATGCTCGAAAGGCGGGATCCAAGAGTCAATGCTCGATCCTGCAGACACAACTAGGTGAGTACAACTAGGTGAGTACACACACACACACACACACACACACACACACACACACACACACACACATAGTACCGCATAAGAGGCTGGTACATAAGCTGGAGAGACAGGCAGGTGTAGCTGGTAAGGTGCTCCAGTGGAAAAGGGAGTATCTAAGCAATAGGAAGCAGAGAGTTACGGTGAGGGGTGAGACCTCCGATTGGCGTGAAGTCACCAGTGGCGTCCCACAGGGCTCTGTACTCGGTCCTATCTTGTTTCTGATATATGTAAATGATCTCCCGGAGGGTCCCGATTCATTTCTCTCAATGTTTGCGGACGATGCTAAAATTATGAGAAGGATTAAAACAGAAGAGGACTGTTTGAGGCTTCAAGAAGACCTAGACAAGCTGAAGGAATGGTCGAACAAATGGTTGTTAGAGTTTAACCCAACCAAATGTAATGTAATGAAGATAGGTGTAGGGAGCAGGAGGCCAGATACAAGGTATCATCTGGGAGAGGAAATTCTTCAGGAGTCAGAGAAGGAAAAAGACTTGGGGGTTGATATCACGCCAGACCTGTCTCCTGCAGCACATATCAAGCGGATAACATCAGCGGCATATGCCAGGCTGGCCAACATACGAACGGCATTCAGAAACTTGTGTAAAGAATCAGTCAGAACTTTGTATACCACATATGTCAGGCCAATACTGGAGTATGCAGCCCCAGCATGGAGTCCATATCTAGTCAAGGATAAGACTAAACTGGAAAAGGTTCAAAGGTTTGCCACCAGACTAGTACCCGAGCTGAGAGGTATGAGCTACGAGGAGAGACTACGGGAATTAAACCTCACTTCGCTGGAAGACAGAAGAGTTAGGGGGGACATGATCACCACATTCAAGATTCTGAAGGGGATTGATAGGGTAGATAAAGACAGTCTATTTAACACAAGGGGAACACGCACAAGGGGACACAGGTGGAAACTGAGTGCCCAAATGTGCCACAGAGATATTAGAAATAACTTTTTTAGTGTCAGAGTGGTTGACAAATGGAATGCATTAGGAAGTGATGTAGTGGAGGCTGACTCCATACACAGTTTCAAGTGTAGATATGACAGAGCCCGATAGGCTCATGAATCTGTACACCTGTTGATTGACGGTTGAGAGGCGGGACCAAAGAGCCAGAGCTCAACCCCCGCAAACACAACTAGGTGAGCAACTAGGTGAGTACACACACACACACACACACACACACACACACACACACACACACACACACACACACACACACACACACACACACACACACACACACACACACACAAGTAAGGAGGCATTTAGGGCGCTTTACACTGCCTACGTAAGGCCAGTCTTAGAGTATGCCGCCTCATCATGGAGTCCCCATCTGAAGAAGCATATAATGAAACTGGAAAAGGTTCAGAGGTTTGCAACGAGACTCGTCCCAGAGCTACGAGGGATGGGGTATGAAGAGCGCCTGAGGGAACTGTGCCTTACGACACTAGAAAGAAGAAGGGAGAGGGGGGACATGATAGGAACGTATAAGATACTCAGAGGAATTGACAGAGTGGACATAGACGAAATGTTCACACGGAATAGTAACAGAACGAGAGGACATGGATGGAAGCTTGAAACTCAGATGAGTCACAGAGATGTTAGGAAGTTTTCTTTTAGCGTGAGAGTAGTGGGGAAATTGAATGCACTTCAGGAACAGGTTGTGGAAGCAAATACTATTCATAATTTTAAAACCAGGTATGATAGGGAAATGGGACAGGAGTCATTGCTGTAAACAACCGATGCTCGAAAGGCGGGATCCAAGAGTCAATGCTCGATCCTGCAGACACAACTAGGTGAGTACAACTAGGTGAGTACACACACACACACACACATACACACACACACACACACACACACACACACACACACACACACACACACACACACACACACACACACACACACACACACACACACACACACACACACAAGTAAGGAGGCATTTAGGGCGCTTTACACTGCCTACGTAAGGCCAGTCTTAGAGTATGCCGCCTCATCATGGAGTCCCCATCTGAAGAAGCATATAATGAAACTGGAAAAGGTTCAGAGGTTTGCAACGAGACTCGTCCCAGAGCTACGAGGGATGGGGTATGAAGAGCGCCTGAGGGAACTGTGCCTTACGACACTAGAAAGAACAAGGGAGAGGGGGGACATGATAGGAACGTATAAGATACTCAGAGGAATTGACAGAGTGGACATAGACGAAATGTTCACACGGAATAGTAACAGAACGAGAGGACATGGATTGAAGCTTGAAACTCAGATCAGTCACAGAGATGTTAGGAAGTTTTCTTTTAGCGTGAGAGTAGTGGGGAAATGGAATGCACTTCAGGAACAGGTTGTGGAAGCAAATACTATTCATAATTTTAAAACCAGGTATGATAGGGAAATGGGACAGGAGTCATTGCTGTAAACAACTGATGCTCGAAAGGCGGGATCCAAGAGTCAATGCTCGATCCTGCAGACACAACTAGGTGAGTACAACTAGGTGAGTACACACACACACACACACACACACACACACACACACACACACACACACACACACACACACACACACACACACACACACACACACACACACACACACACATAGTACCGCATAAGAGGCTGGTACATAAGCTGGAGAGACAGGCAGGTGTAGCTGGTAAGGTGCTCCAGTGGATAAGGGAGTATCTAAGCAATAGGAAGCAGAGAGTTACGGTGAGGGGTGAGACCTCCGATTGGCGTGAAGTCACCAGTGGAGTCCCACAGGGCTCTGTACTCGGTCCTATCTTGTTTCTGATATATGTAAATGATCTCCCGGAGGGTATCGATTCATTTCTCTCAATGTTTGCGGATGATGCTAAAATTATGAGAAGGATTAAAACAGAAGAGGACTGTTTGAGGCTTCAAGAAGACCTAGACAAGCTGAAGGAATGGTCGAACAAATGGTTGTTAGAGTTTAACCCAACCAAATGTAATGTAATGAAGATAGGTGTAGGGAGCAGGAGGCCAGATACAAGGTATCATCTGGGAGAGGAAATTCTTCAGGAGTCAGAGAAGGAAAAAGACTTGGGGGTTGATATCACGCCAGACCTGTCTCCTGCAGCACATATCAAGCGGATAACATCAGCGGCATATGCCAGGCTGGCCAACATACGAACGGCATTCAGAAACTTGTGTAAAGAATCATTCAGAACTTTGTATACCACATATGTCAGGCCAATCCTGGAGTATGCAGCCCCAGCATGGAGTCCATATCTAGTCAAGGATAAGACTAAACTGGAAAAGGTTCAAAGGTTTGCCACCAGACTAGTACCCGAGCTGAGAGGTATGAGCTACGAGGAGAGACTACGGGAATTAAACCTCACTTCGCTGGAAGACAGAAGAGTTAGGGGGGACATGATCACCACATTCAAGATTCTGAAGGGGATTGATAGGGTAGATAAAGACAGTCTATTTAACACAAGGGGAACACGCACAAGGGGACACAGGTAGAAACTGAGTGCCCAAATGAGCCACAGAGATATTAGAAAGAACTTTTTTAGTGTCAGAGTGGTTGACAAATGGAATGCATTAGGAAGTGATGTGGTGGAGGCTGACTCCATACACAGTTTCAAGTGTAGATATGACAGAGCCCGATAGGCTCATGAATCTGTACACCTGTTGATTGACGGTTGAGAGGCGGGACCAAAGAGCCAGAGCTCAACCCCCGCAAACACAACTAGGTGAGCAACTAGGTGAGTACACACACACACACACACACACACACACACACACACACACACACACACACACACACACACACACACACACACACACACACACACACATAGTACCGCATAAGAGGCTGGTACATAAGCTGGAGAGACAGGCAGGTGTAGCTGGTAAGGTGCTCCAGTGGATAAGGGAGTATCTAAGCAATAGGAAGCAGAGAGTTACGGTGAGGGGTGAGACCTCCGATTGGCGTGAAGTCACCAGTGGAGTCCCACAGGGCTCTGTATTCGGTCCTATCTTGTTTCTGATATATGTAAATGATCTCCCGGAGGGTATCGATTCATTTCTCTCAATGTTTGCGGACGATGCTAAAATTATGAGAAGGATTAAAACAGAAGAGGACTGTTTGAGGCTTCAAGAAGACCTAGACAAGCTGAAGGAATGGTCGAACAAATGGTTGTTAGAGTTTAACCCAACCAAATGTAATGTAATGAAGATAGGTGTAGGGAGCAGGAGGCCAGATACAAGGTATCATCTGGGAGAGGAAATTCTTCAGGAGTCAGAGAAGGAAAAAGACTTGGGGGTTGATATCACGCCAGACCTGTCTCCTGCAGCACATATCAAGCGGATAACATCAGCGGCATATGCCAGGCTGGCCAACATACGAACGGCATTCAGAAACTTGTGTAAAGAATCATTCAGAACTTTGTATACCACATATGTCAGGCCAATCCTGGAGTATGCAGCCCCAGCATGGAGTCCATATCTAGTCAAGGATAAGACTAAACTGGAAAAGGTTCAAAGGTTTGCCACCAGACTAGTACCCGAGCTGAGAGGTATGAGCTACGAGGAGAGACTACGGGAATTAAACCTCACTTCGCTGGAAGACAGAAGAGTTAGGGGGGACATGATCACCACATTCAAGATTCTGAAGGGGATTGATAGGGTAGATAAAGACAGTCTATTTAACACAAGGGGAACACGCACAAGGGGACACAGGTGGAAACTGAGTGCCCAAATGAGCCACAGAGATATTAGAAAGAACTTTTTTAGTGTCAGAGTGGTTGACAAATGGAATGCATTAGGAAGTGATGTGGTTGAGGCTGACTCCATACACAGTTTCAAGTGTAGATATGACAGAGCCCGATAGGCTCATGAATCTGTACACCTGTTGATTGACGGTTGAGAGGCGGGACCAAAGAGCCAGAGCTCAACCCCCGCAAACACAACTAGGTGAGCAACTAGGTGAGTACACACACACACACACACACACACACACACACACACACACACACACACACACACACACACACACACACACACACACACACACACACACACACACATATACACACACACACACACACACACACACACACACACACACACAAGTAAGGAGGCATTTAGGGCGCTTTACACTGCCTACGTAAGGCCAGTCTTAGAGTATGCCGCCTCATCATGGAGTCCCCATCTGAAGAAGCATATAATGAAACTGGAAAAGGTTCAGACGTTTGCAACGAGACTCGTCCCAGAGCTACGAGGGATGGGGTATGAAGAGCGCCTGAGGGAACTGTGCCTTACGACACTA